>NC_133825.1:49293687-49438687 GCF_047830755.1 Zonotrichia albicollis
AGCACCCAGGTGAGGTGACACCTTGGGACATCCACATTCCCCCTTCATCCAACAGCCTCTCACTTTCCCTGGGGCATGGAAGGACCAACTTTGCACAAGGCTGGCTCAGCTCTGCTCAGTTAATGAGTTAATGAAGCTCCTCAGAGCTGTGCTAGCAAGGTCCAGCTGCAATCAAGGGTTAATTGCACCACAGCTTTCCTCCAGGAAATTCCCCTGCCATTACATAGATCCACTTTAAAAAAGGCCCAGACAACAGCAGTCACATCATAAATTAAGAAAATAAAGCTTTTAAATGACTTTGCCCCTAGTTTTAATATATATTAATGATCTGAAGCATTCGTGTGTCGCTCGTACTGAACTTTGCACTTATTTTTCAGGAATTCCTGAATTGCAGTTAAAGGCAAAACAGCAAAAGTTCATCTTTTTGCATCGTCCTCAGGATGTGCTTGCTGAGAACCAAGTCTGGGCAGATTTTCCTGTCAGTGAGGGTTGCACAGGAGGGATTTACCCCTCAGACCTGGACTGAGCAAAACCCCTCACAGGCAGGGATGGGAAGGGACCAGAGCTGGTGAAACCCCAGGAGGGTCCCCAGAGGGACCACAGGGGATCCTGACACTGACATCAAAACCAAAGCATGGCTGGATGCTCACCTTGGAGAGCTTTTCCAACCGTAATGATTTGAGTAAGGAATGAACAAGAAATAAAAATCCATTTAAATGCATTTCCATCCAGCACAGAGCCGCTTCCCACAGATCCAGGGGCATCCCACATGCATTGATCCTTTTATCAAATACCCTCACGGATTTGTGAGGGCTAATTCTAACACACCTGTTGGAAAAGAGAAATCTGCGTTTTTCAGCTGCTGTGCAGTGCAGGAGAGTTGTTAAAAGTCTGGAGTTTCCTGGTGATGTTTAATCTTGTGTCCAAAGATGCCTGAACAGGTTTCTGTCTCTCTCCCCCTCCCAACCTCGCAAAGTGAAGCTTGGGAGTAAAATCTCTTCTTTATGCAAAATGTGTATGTATATAAAACTCTTAGGTAAAATATTAGCATATTTAAATTATCATAAAAATAAATGGTGCACCAAAACCATCCCTGCTTCTTTTTTTTTTTTTCTTTCCCTCTTAAAAAATAGTTATGGATATTATTCTCAGAAAAACGTCTTATGTGTGGGCACGCTAAGAATTCATGATTTCATTGCACAGCAGAGAATATGTGAGTTTTATGTGTGATTCACAAAGAAAATTAGGTGTGAAAGTGGGATAAGTACTGGGATGTACAGTAGATTGCTACCTCCAAGGCAAGATTTACATACAGATATTTGTGTTGTGTTATGGAACCTACTTATTGTAACCATAAAAATTATTTGTACATCGATTTCCGTGGAGTCAAATTTTAAATACGTAAAAGGTAGTTAATTCTTCCAAATGAGTTTGTAAAAAAATGCCAGGGGGACAAGATGCAGCAGAGACCATAGAAACAGCCTCATCACATGATGCAGCAAATGGGAACCAGAAATTTGCAGCAAATGGGAACCAGAAATTTACAGCAAATGGGAGCCAGAAATCCCCATTAAGAGCCCTATATTGTGTAGAATCAATGTAATCAGCCATCACTGCCTGAAAAAAAAATGTATTTTACATATTGCTATCCAATTTCTAGCAATGATTTTGCTGTAAGAAAAAGGAGAAAGCCAGGAATAACAAAACGAGATGAAATGCTCAGAGCTCAATTGTTGCACATTTTTATCCACGTCTTTTAACGGGGCGAGAAATCCGCTGGAAATTATTCAAATTCAGACACGTGGCAGAGAAATGGGATCTGCAAAATAATAACTGTAATAGCATTCAATATCAATACGGTTTTAATGAAATAAAGGTTTCTGTCTCCCTTGCCCACCTTCTCCCAGGGTTTCTCATATTGATGATTATCAGCAATCACCCTGGGTCCTCCTGCCCAGCCCGAGCCCCTGGGACAGCAAATCATTTTTAATGGGGAGCAAAAGAGGGAAACTGAGGGCTGGCTGGATTAACTATTTCGCCCAAGGTCACAGGCAGGTCGATTTATGGGTAGGGACAGAAATTAAACTGGGGCTCCATCACTTGAACAGCACTGTCACACAGCAGCAGATGTGTCCCACAGCTGGAACGCACCCCAAAACCCTGCCAGCACCCCTGCTCTCCTCTGGGGCTGGGATTGAGGGCTGCTCAGGAGTTACAGGCAGCAGGGAGAGCTGCTTTGGAGCCCAGCCCATGAGCACACACTCATCTCACCTCACCAAGGGCCTCCCACCCATCCCTATAAAGCTTTTTTTAGACCTGAGCAATTTTTAACTCACGCTCTGCTCTGGGCTGAAACACCTGGATTTGGATTTAGCAGGTACAGGGATGACCTAAACCAGCATCTTAGACCCAGCTTGATGTGCTCCAAAGATCTCAGCTGAAAGATGGCAGAAACCTGGAATCACCTCTGAACAGCAAGCAGGATTTATCCTTAAACCCAGCTCAAAATCCTGCCTCACCTGGCACTGGGCATTGACATCCTCAACCTCCCACAGCCTGTTAGAGCTGGGAATTTGCCCTCTGATGGACACAGGGGGCTGAGGACCACCCTGCCTGCTGCCAGTGGCCAAAGAACAGATGATTTTTTTCCCTCAAATCTTCCTCACATCACTGATTTCTTCCCTTATTACACAGCTCAGCCATGGAGCAGGAGCCAGGGGCTGGGGGAAGGTGGCACAGCTCTGCCATGAGCTTGTGTTTGGCCATCACCCATGCCAGAACTTACAATTCCCCTCTTTTTAAGGCACGTTTTAGTAGAAAGCAGCAAGGTTTGCACAAATTATGTTTATTGTTGTTGTTACGGTCTGGGTAATCTCTTATTCCCACCCAGTGCTACAGATTAACAAAATAATCCAGGCACCACCTATCAATTCCTGATAGTTTTGCACCTATAATATCTGTTACCCCTAAATGAAGTATCTGACTGCTCAAGTTTTCAAAAAAAAAATACTCACAAATATTAGCTCTGCTATCTGTTTTCTCCCAGGAATTTTTACCATTGACATTACCGCTATTCTGTATGTTGGTTTGGTTTGACTGGCTTGTTTTTTTTCTTTTAAAGTGCAACAAATATATTTACCTTTTTAGGTATAATTTTATCCGAAAACCTAATAAAAAGGCAGTAAAGAAACAAAGTTAGCTATTAGATAAGAGTTCTTGCTGCCAAAAGCCATAATCTGACACAGATTGAGCCTGGTACAGTAGTCAATTAATGGCTCAGTGCTCATACAATAATGACCTACTAACCTGACGGTGTGTTGCTCTCACATTTTGCTGTCCCCTGGGATGCCACTGTCACTGTGTTATCTATTGCCTGCTTCCCTATCAAAGAAAATAAGCAGAGCTGAAATGTATGTACGCATCAAGCTCTGTAGTTCATTGCACACCAACCCCAGCAACTGGAGGAACAATAGATTTATAAGTTTATCCTACATTAAACCAAACATGCCTGACTGCACTGTAAATTACTAAATAATAAACCAGGTGGTGTAAGATCCTGACTTGGACAGAATATAAAAATCTATCAACCTGTAAAATACAATAACCATAAACGTGCTATGTAGCTGATGGCTCAGGTAAACCATCCACCTCCAGCAGCAGAGGTTTTGCTGGAGTAAATTGCAACAAAAGGTTTACTAAATTTAGGTCTGGAGCACTTCTTCATTTTAGGCAACACCATCAATAGGAGAAATATAATTGAGCTAAAACCAGTGGCAAATGTGCTTGTTTTGTTTACATTTCTTTGTCTCTAATGGAGCTATTTCATGGTAATGTGCTGTGTTTCCCAGCATATTGCCACGGGCATTTAGTCTGATCTCTAAAGAGAAGATGAACTGCTGCAGAAGGGCATCTTTCTTCAGGATTCAAACTTCACATTCAAATTAGCTTGAAGTAGTACAGGAGGTGCAAAATGCAGAACGCTGAAAGGTCAGGGCACTCGCATCCTTGGAATGGACTAAATCTCAATTTAAAAGAAACCCCCAGCAGTTGTGTTAGTGCAATAAAATATTTTGCACGCCTCTGTGCACACCATTAGTCCCACCCCAAATGATACCCCAGATTTTTAATAAGTCTTACCTTTGCTCCCAAAATTAATTGCCACGGACCACAGAAAACATTAGATCAAGGCACTCAAAAAAACGATTCAATAAATCAGAACTCCAAAATCCACAATATTAATTAATTCCCTTTTCGGAGCTTTTCAAGAAGCCAAGCAGGTTAAATTTATATGATTTACAAACAGTGTTTACATACATAGAGAGACAACTAATTGCTGCACGGCTTGACATCATTACAGGGAAATGCTGGGGGATGCAGACAGTTTAATTAGGGGTGGCTTTAAGTTCACAACACAACTGGTACCACAGTGCTTTACTAATGTGCTTATACAGGATGATCATACACACCACAGCTTTTATTCTTTCTGTACTCTTTGTCTTTACAGCAGAAAATAAAGTATTTTTCCCACGCAGGCAAGCTGACACAGTGTATATTTCCCCCCTCGATTTTATTCACTTGCTTTGCAGAGCATAAAGAAATGTTTCTTAACCTAACAAAGTGCATATTCAATTGCAGATGCGTGTGCCTTGCTGATCCATGAGCAAACACACACAAATCCTGCGCTCAGCCTCTCCCAAATTCCCCCATTCAAGGCAAACTCCCACTGAAATTAATGGGGACTCTGCACCTCATCATTATTTCCCTGGATTGGACCTCGTGTGAACCCACACAAGTGGGGTTCAAAGCTGTTCCCTCACTTTTTTTGGAGGAAAAATGGGAAATGCCTTGCAGGAAGCACCTGAACTTCAATAATAATGGGCCCAGTGTGCATCTGCCAAGGGGCAGATAAAGGGAGCCCTTACCCATTTTCATCACAGTTTTTCTCCTGGCAGGGTGAGGACAGGCCCCCTAAGCACCCTACTCGTTTCTTTTTAAGCAAATGAGGCTGAAATGTTATTATCCTGTTTTTATGAGGCACCTCCATCACTCATTTCCACAGTGGTTTCTGCAGCGTTGGACACAGCACTGTTCTCCTGGAATATCAGGGTCCTTTTCTGCTCCTCCCACCGCCCAGACAGTGTCTCTAATTTTCCTGTTCTAGTTTCAGAATGGATGTTCCCATCCTAGTCTTGGTTCTAGTTCCTGTTCTAGTCCCAGCATCTGCTCATCCTTGTCTCCCTGTGCAACGGAGCCTTTTTACTTACCATGAAATGAAACCCCTTGGGGGACATTCAAAAGGTCAGAATTATTTCAAAAAACAGTTTGTGATATGGAAAAAAAAATACTACATCCAATTAAAAATGCACAAGTAACTTAGATAAAGAGAATAAGAGCTCAGTAGTGCAGGAGACAGGAATCAGGTGTTATTTCCTTGGTACTTGGTTTGGGAGCCACATCACAGCTCCAGCTACCATCATTCCCAATCCATGGAACAGCATCTCTCCAGGCAGGAGCATCTCCTGGTCTCATGTCAGCAGCTGATGGTGTGGCAGGGAAAAGAGGTGCCCTTTATTCACCACATCTACACTCACAGGTGTTGATTTCACAAACAAAATCACTGGAGAAGTTATAGAACGAGACTGAAAACTTTGAATTTCCATTTAGCTGCATGAATTTTAGTCTTGGACTTGTGGGAGAAGATTAGCACTGAGCTCTGCCAGTCACAGTGTCCATGGAAAGTTTTCCTGCCCCAGTTAGAAATTCAAGCAATTTTCTGGCACTGCATTTTTGATACGTAACTCCCTGCTCCAACAACTGGCAATGGTGAAGTTGTTACGGTCTATTTATCTGTATTTAATTATTTTTATGCACCCATCACTGTAGCATCTGGATCAAATGTAATAATGCATTAAATTAAACTGTCTAGAGTGGAAAACACAAACTGTTACCATCCCCACAACGCCCCAGCCAGTCCAACAACAGCACTGGTGACAAAGACAGGATCTTCCAAAGAGCAGGAGTTCAGTGGCCAGAGCCAGGACAAAGCCAGGTGTGAAATTCTGTATTTTGCATAATAGAAGCCCACAGTGGCTTGGCTTGAAAGGGACACTGAAATTACCCAGTGCCACCCTGCCATGGCAGGGACACCTCCCACTGTCCCAGGTGCTCCAGCCCCAGTGTCCAGCCTGGCCTTGGGCACTGCCAGGGATGCAGGGACAGCCACAGCTGCTCTGGGCACCTGTGCCAGGGCACAATATCCCATCTAAATGTACCCACTTTAAGCTTAAATCCATTCCCTGTGTCCTGTCCCTCCATCCTTGTCCCCAGTCCCTCTCCAGCTCTCCTGGAGCCCCTTCAGGCCCTGCCAGGGGCTCTGAGCTCTCCCTGGAGCTGCTCCTGCCCAGGTGAGCACCCCCAGGTGTCCCAGCCTGGCTCCAGAGGGGCTCCAGCCCTTGGAGCATCTCCATGGCTGCTCTGGGTTTGCTCCATCAGATCCACATCCCTCCTGTGCTGGGGATGCCAGCACCCAGGGCTGCAGGTTGGTGTCAACAGAGGGACAGAATCAGGCACCAAATGAGGTGTCTGAGGCAGGAAGGAGCTGCCAGGCCTTTCTTTTGGAGCAGCTTCCTCCACATCTGCATTTTCACTCGGTCTGAGAAGCTTCAGAGATGCTGAATGGCTGAAGAGATCCAGCTGAGATATTCAGAAAGCCAGGACTGTAAATATTTTCACCTCTCAGTAACCTGGAGTGCTGGACAACATAACAATGGCTAAAAGAGGTAGATTTTGCTCCCCTTTGTACACAACCCTATTGATTTCACATTCTACACTTTAAGAAAGTGCTGAGATCATTATGTGTCTTTTAATAGATTTTGACTCCGGAGACAAACATGTTGAGAGCTGTCATCACCAAGATGCCTGCTGTCATTGTGCCATCTTCTTAACCTAACGTAAGGAAATTCATATTTAGTGAACGAGGAAATTACTTTGGGTATGTATCATTCAAATCCTTAAGGATTATTGGCTAATTAGGAGCACAGTAATGTAAATTTGCCTTGTGTCAGGTTTTCAGGAACAGTAAAATAACATAATTAAGCAGTGAGCAAAGTAGATCATTTAAGCTACTCTTCACTGACAAATGTATATGATGTCTAAATATACCATGGGCTTCTAAACTAGTAACTAATGGGAACTGACTGGAAAGTCTAAAACAATGGTTTCAAAGAGAAATCGAGTATGTTAATCCAGAGTAAATAGCTCTAACTCGCTCTTGCTGGCATTTAGGAGGAGGAGGGGGATGTTTTCAGCCTCCCTGGCTGCCTGCCTGTGTCCAGAGGTGCATTTTGAGCAGCACAGGCTGCCCAGACCCCTTCCTGCTCCATTGCACAAGAATCCTGTGAATCCATGCAGCTGCAGCAAAGGAAAAAAAAAAATAAAAAACCTCCTCATGGAAATTCAGCACAAACCCAAACAAGGCCTTTGCATATGCAATTGCATGCGTGGTTTGGGTATTTATAAGCTGATTCTTCTTTTCTGCTGCTTTGGTTCACCGTGTGTTTGCTGGGTGGTGACTTTGCGTGACACACACGAGCAGAGCCTTGTGTGATCTGGTACATGACCCCAGCTTTGCCTCTTGTTCGAGCAGCCCTGGCTGGAATCAGCCCCTGTGAGGGTCCCTGTTACATCAGGACAGTGGAGAGGGAGGTGACACGGGCTGGTGGTAGGGAGCAGCCACCTGCAGAGGGTCCTCACCCCCAAACTGCTCCCACAAACCGCGGAGGATTATTGACACAGACTGCTCGGCCAAATCCTGCTCAGCCCCTCCCTGGAAACATTCATGTGTTGGAGTGCAGATGTTTCAGTTTAATATCTGGCCCTCAGCGCTGCAGCAGAGCATGGGTGGGTACCTCAGGCAGCAGGGGGAACATTTTCAGTGCTCCACCAGAGGCACGACCTGACCTCTGTTTCTGGGACCCTGCAGCTGATCCGCTCTGTGCCTGACCAAGCAGCTCCCCAAACCAGGCACAGGCACAGGCACAGGATCTGCTCTGAAATCCCACAAACTGTTTTCTGCTCACTGCCCCCTAATTAATCTCTGCTGCTCCTGGGTGCGACAGTGCTCCCATCCAGGGCTGGTGCCATCATCCCCATCTCCCAGACGGGATTACTGACGCATCCTTCTGGCTCAGCATTTTGGGTAAAAACAGGAGTTCAATGGCCAAAGACAGGACAAAGTCAGGTGTGAAATTCTGTGTTTTGCATAACAGAACCCCACAATGGCTTGGCTTGAAAGGGACCTTGAAATCACCTGACCTCTGTTTCTGGGATCCTGCAGATGATCCGCTCTGTGCCTGACCAAGCAGCTCCCCAAACCAGGCACAGGCACAGGATCTGCTCTGAAATCCCACAAACAAGGACTGTTTTCTGCTCACTGCCCCCTAATTCATCTCTGCTGCTCCTGGGTGTGACAGTGCTCCCATCCAGGGCTGGTGCCATCATCCCCATCTCCCAGACGGGATTACTGGCACATCCTTCTGGCTCAGCATTTTGGGTAAAAACAGGAGTTCAATGGCCAAAGACAGGACAAAGTCAGGTGTGAAATTCTGTGTTTTGCATAGCGGAACCCCACAATGGCTTGGCTTGAAAGGGACCTTGAAATCACCTGACCTCTGTTTCTGGGACCCTGCAGCTGATCCGCTCTGTGCCTGACCAAGCAGCTCCCCAAACCAGGCACAGGATCTGCTCTGAAATCCCACAAACAAGGACTGTTTTCTGCTCACTGCCCCCTAATTAATCTCTGCTGCTCCTGGGTGTGACAGTGCTCCCATCCAGGGCTGATGCCATCATCCCCATCTCCCAGACTGCAGTCCTGGCACATCCTTTTAGCCCAGGATTTTGGGTTCCTGCCACTTGCCAGTCATCACCATGGGCTGAAGAGCTCATGGAAAAACCCCTCTTGGAGCTTCCCCTTGGGACAACAGCCCCCAGGTGCAGCTTTGCACTTCAGGATTCCAGGGTTTCCTGGTTTTCCCACTCCCAGCTCTCTGACACCTCCCTTCCTTCTCACACCAACCTGAATATCCCTGCCTTCTGCACAGGACTGGGATTATGAGATCCAGCTGCAGCCATGGCATGAAGAAATCGTGTTCCCTAATTTATAGTGAAGGTTTTCACAATTCCAGCGCTGGGAACAGATTCAGCATGCAGGAGGTTGTTCCACAACATTTAGAAGAAGCTCATGAGAAATGTGAAAAATGGAAGTAATGCCATTGATACCTTGTGCAGGCTGCCCTAGAGCAGAGGCTGGGCAGAGTTCCAGAATAAAGCAGGGATTTATCCAAAGCATCTCCTCCATGGATCCACCTTGGGCAGCACCAGAGCCCAGCCAGGGCTGCACCCAAGATGAACCAAAATGGCCCCAAAATGTTGATAGAGCTTGGTGTGGGGGACAGAAGAGGTGGCAAAGACACCCCACACACCTTGCACTGAATCCCCATCCCTGGAGGGCTCAAAGCTGTGCGGATGTGGCACTTGGGGACTTGGACAGAGGTGGCCCTGGCAGGGCTGGGGAATGCTTGGGGTCAATGGCCTGGGAGGGCTTTTCCAACCTCAAGGATTTGCTGATTCCGTGATTTTTTCCACTCAACCACCAAACTTGGAAATACTTTAGAAGATTGGCACAAAGAGAAGTGCTGGCATTGCCTCTGACACACTTTGCTAACCAAACTCCAGCCTGATGGGCACCAACACTCCAAGATCCGCGCAAAATCCAAACCCCAAACACTCTGGATGAGTTTTGTTGAGCTCTGCTAAGCTCAAAAAAATCCTGCAATTAAAAGTGTTCAAACTCACCCTGACTGCAAAGACAAATAATTTACTTTGGGTTCCATGACAGAGTTTGCAATTACATTGAATAAGTCATTTACAACTGTCTGCTAATCAAAGAGATAATATGTAGAATAAGTGTTTCACAGCAATTAAATCTTTTTTTCTCCCATTAACTAAAAAAGGTCATTTTGCAGCCTCTTTGTGCTGAAATGTAACAGCACAAATACAGTGCTTTGTTATCAGTTTAAAAATTGAAACCTCTGTGCATCTTTTTTTTTTTTTTTTCCTTCTGGATTCCAGTTAAGTAAAATTGCCTTTCATGAGAAATGCTTGCAAATTATCAAAGACTTCTTTTTAAACAAGCTGAGAGAGTATGGAGCAAATGCCTTCCTTCCAAAGTAATTGGAATTTCTATCTAAATTATTCTTGGACAAATTAAAAGTGCCAAATATAAGTCAATTTTTATTGGGAACAATTCTATTATAGTTTGTAATAAAGGAAAACTAAAAAACATGCTGCAGCATCCTTGGAAAAGTGGAAAGTATTTTAGGAAGATCGAGAGCTCTCAGCCTCCTATGATGCTTATTAAAAACTGCTTTCAATGAGGTGATTAGGGAGAAAATTGTCAAGTAAGCAGAGAAAAAAATTACTTCTCAGCCTAATCAGTGTATCACAGAATTGGTCCTTTCCTCCTTTAGAGATAACATCCAGCTGATGGGCTTGTCACCATGGATAAAGGCTATTTTGATTTTATACAGGCTAGCTTTTAAATATTAATTTTCATAAAAAGGAAAACATTTTCGTGGCTAAAACCTCCCCCCTCCTTCCAGCCCGGAAAAGGGCAGTTGTCACCCCAAAAAGAAGACATTTTTAGCCCTCTGTGTCTAATCGTGGTGAGAGCCAGTAAAATAAATCAGCGAGGAGTAAAAGTAAAATTTGCAATAACCTGATACTACTGCCTCATCCTCCCACATCTCAGGACATAAAACTTACTGTCAGAAGAACTCACAGCACAAGAATTAATCAAGGAACTCTTAAAATACTCCAAGCACCTTCCTTCTGATGACTAATTTGCCTTTCCTATTGCGAACTACTAATTTTTTATCTCAATCGATATGTACAAATATACCTTCCCATCAATCACCCGGGGCAAGGCCAAACTTCCACTATTTATGTAAGACTGACTACAAGATGAAACAAAAATTGACTACAGCAAACCTGGGCAGCCCCGGAGGGAGGGAGGGAAGGGGAAGGAGGATGGGAGCAGGGGGAATGAGCACCTAGGGAAGGAACAAGGGGGTCCTGGGGGAAAAAACCTTCAGCAGGAAAAATCAGGGGGTGGAAAAATCAGAGGGTGGGCAGAGCAAGGGAAAGAACTCCAAAGAATCTCTTAGAAATGCCCAGGAGTCCCGAAGGAAGAAAGGGAACAATAGGAAAATGTCTGAGATTGAACCACACACACACTGGGCCTGTTCAGACAATGCAGAGCAGTTTGTGGGAAAGCACTGACCACAGCCCAAAATAAAGGGACACAGGTGGGAAGGATCTCCTGGAGCAAAGAGCTTTGCATGGGCTCCGTTGGGAGGACAAAGTTTGGGTGATGGACCTCAGCAGGGCTGCACCTGGGAGAAAGTCACATTATTGAGGTTATAGATGTGCCTAATTACCTCCATGAAATATGGAACTGTTTGTTAATTTGAGTGAGTGAAGCAGTAAATCACGTTAAATACGGTGGCACTGTGGTTCTGCTTCTGACAAAACTGGATTTTGTGCAGAATGAAAAATTTCAGCTCAGAGTTGAGGGCTCTCCCCATTCAGGGGCATGTGCACACATCTTCCCCCCTACAAAAAGCATAATGGAAAAGATATTTTATAAACAATCTTTAAAAATATCTTAAAAATTAATTTAGTAATAAAGATTAATTTCTGGGAGACAAGCAAGCTATATATATATATATTCATACATATGTTTATACACATTTTAAAACTAGAAGATATATTTCTCTAATCCTTGTGATGTTAATCAATTCAGTTCATTAAACCGTGACTAAGAGTTTTAAATCAGAGACAAGTTTTTAGATATTACTAAAACAAAACAATCAAAACAATAACACAAAAACCAAACCCTCACAAGCAGGAAAACCCTCCCCACTGCATTTCTTTTCCTCTCTGTCACAAAAAGGCCCCAGAGACTCTAAATTTGACTCTTGATACCACTAGTCAGATCAGTTTATTAATTAAGACAAGGAACTTATTGGAATTTACCTTGAAAGACCACACAAGTTACATTATTAGAATAATTCCTTATAAAGAGTAGAAACAAGAAAAAGAGAAGGATTTTAATTGAAATTCTTGTTATATTGGTGTCAGAATAGGTTATTGCACCCACACTGTTACCTTACCCCACCCCTCCAGATAGCAAAGCAGAGTCTTCTCAAATTAGGGAATTTATTAAATGGAACAAAGAAAATAAATGTCAATCCCCTAAAATTATAACAAGAAAGTAAATAATAGAGTCATGGAATGGGTTGGGATGGAAGTGATCTTAAGACCATCGTGTTCCAGCCACCTTTCACTAGACCAGGCTTTTAAAAATCCCAAAGTTCCAAGCTTAAATTATTTGAATTATTCTCCTACTTTGCACAGCAAACCAGACAGGTAGTTTTATTACAGAGTGACTGATCTTATGCTTAAAAAGAGTTTTGAATTAATTTACATTCACAGGACATCTTTTAAATGCCCCCTTTCTTTATCAGAGGGGTGAGCACAACATTTAGAAGAAGCTCATGAGAAAGGTGAAAAATGGAAGCAGTGCTATTGATGCCTTGTGAAGGCTGAGGTAGAGCAGAGGCTGGGCAGAGCTCCAGAATACAGCAGGGATTGATTCAAAGCATCTCCTCCATGGATGCACCTTGGGCAGCACCAGAGCCCAGCCAGGGCTGCACCCAAGATGAACCAAAACGGCCCCAAAATGCACGGCCGGGCACGGGCTCTGTCCCTGGGATCAGTTCTGCTCCATTTGCACCTTGCAGTTCATTGTCCCATCCCAGCTTTAGCCCAGGCAGTCCCACCCTGCTTGTTTTTCTCTCTCCAGCCCACGGGGTTTGTGCTCCTGGGCTGGGATTTGGGTCATTTGTCCTTGGTCCCCTGTCACCGTCACATTTTCTGAAAAATCCCTTTGCCCACGATTTCTCTCCTGGGAAGCTGGGAAGCCTCAGAGAAAAAGGAAAACAATATTACCTCATTTGCTTCTCCTGTGTTTTGCTGCCTTGGGATGTGTTTGGAGATTGTTTATCCAACCTGTGAATTGTTTTTACCTATTGGCCAATGACGGCCAAGCTGTGTCGGACTCTGGAAGGAGTCACAAGTTTTCATTTATTATCTTTGTAGCCTTCTGTGTGTATCCTTTCTCTATTCTTTAGTATAGTTCAGTATAGCATTCTTTAATACAATGTAGTATCATAAAATAATAAATCAGCCTTCTGAGAACAGGGAGTCAGATTCAGCATTCCTCCCAACGATGGGGGACCCAGAAAATACCACAGTGCCCAGCTGGAGCAGGAATTGTTTTGTCTCCCTGCTCTGTGCACAGAGCTCAGCATCCCTGATGTGAGCCCAGACCCGCACACTAAAGCAGCTCAGAATGGGAAACACAGAAAAGGCAAACCTGAGGCATCACCCTGTGCTCACACAGCTTCTGTTCAGGTCCTTGTTCCCTCATTTGGGGCCTCTCCAAAACCCCAGCCCTTTATCCCTGCGTCCCCCTGGCTGGCTGTGGCTCTGGGACAGGAGGAGAGGGCAGGGAAGGAATTCCTGGGCCCGGAGGGGATTGCACAGAGCTCAGCACAGCTCAGGTCTGGAACAGGCTGGAATTGCAGATGGCTCTGCCTCGCTGTAGCTCTCAGACCGCTGAAATTTGGGTCCCATCAGCTCCATCCTCTCTCACAGAGGGCTCAAACCGAACATTTCACCTGTCTGAGAGAGAGAAAAGCAAAGCCCAAGGAGCCTCAGGAAGGCTGATGATCCCAATCCCTGCCCGCTCATTCCGTACCCAGTGAGAGCGGGGTCCCCTTTCAAACGCTCAGGAGGCACCAGGGGAATTTTCCCTGGAATTTTGCCACTTTGGAGAGCAGCTCCTCTGCTGGGGCTGAGCTGAGCGTGCCCTGCTCCACTGGCACATGCAGCACCAGCCAGCATTGTGTCTAAAGATTATCAGCCTACCCTGAATATTAATTCAGCCCTGTGCTTACAGAATGACAAACTCAATCAGTGAATTTATTGGAGACATATTTAAGAAGGGGTATTTATGGATTAGGCACAGATTTTAGAAATGAAATGGGAGACAATCTAACAAATCTATCAGGAATAAGATCAACAACTTAAAGTTTAAACCAATCATCTTGAGTATATATTTGAACTTGGATATGCAGATGTGGTGCACAAGTCCCAATGGTTCAGCAATACACTCAAAGGATCAACAGCCCTATAGACAGCTAAATTACTCGGAAAGCCAGGGAATTTATCAAACATGAATTTCAAAGTGGATTCTAGCCTGCAGGAAAAAATGGAAGTGCCCATTAATGTACATACAAAATAAATGTTGTCTGCAAGCTCATTCAACTATTTATTTTTGACACAGAACTGGCTAAAGATTTTTTAATTTACATAAAAAGGTACAAAGACTGCAACCCCTTTGATGGAGGAGATGGGAATAAATATCCTGCAAAAGAGGGTTTGTTTGTTTTTTAAAGAAGCACTAACAACCTCGCAGGTACCACACAAAGGAATCATTTACGCTCTTTCACATCTATTAGTGCATTATTTATAACTAACTCCAATTTGAGAACGTTGGCATTAAGTCTGTTTCTCACATGTAGAGGAAATTCGTACAAACTGATCATATATTATGGATGAAAATTGTAACAGCTACACCGAAACTGGTTAGAGCAGACACTGCTGAATTCCACTCACACTGGAGGAGGATGGAGCCCTTCCCAACTCAGGTGCTGCCCAACTATTTATTTATTTTACTGACCAAATCATCATAAAGCAAAGAAGAAGTTAAATTTGTGCATTACTGACAGAATATTTACATTTTAAAAATTAGTTTTAAGTTTAAAAAAGAAATTAAAACCATTGAATCACCCACAGGCCTTTCCAAACTAAGACCCTGCTTTGATTGTGTAAGCGGAGGGGCTGAACATCATTAAATCAGAATAAAGTGCACATAAATTATAAAGGATAAACTTAGGGCTACAAATTTTAAAATAAAATTCATATTTCACCCCTAAATGAAATAATCTTAAATCCTCCTAACACTTTTAAGATGTGGCCTATTGCCCAGCACAAACTTGCCAAAATTGGCATTCAGAGGAACCCTCCTTCAGAAGAAACTCATTAACTGTGTTGTAATTCACGGGATTTATACCTTCAGCCTTGTGACTCAGGGAGTATTTTTAAAGCCTCAGACACTTGAACCAAGTTGCTGTGTTGTTCTTTCAGCTTTCACTGAGGTTTAGGTTAAGTCTTAACTCTTTTCTGAACCAAACCTCACATTAAAAGTGCTCGGCATTCTTAACAATATCAGATTTCACTCCTAATTGTTAAAGCTTTGTGGCCGACAATGCTGTGTTGAAAATTGAACGACAAATAAGGTTTTTAATTCACATCCAAAATCTTCTTTCCATTCCAGGTGGGATCCACTGGCCAAGATCTGCTGGAAGTCTCTGCCACTGCTTCCCAAGGGCTCCCTCAGGCCAGCAAGGATTGTGACAAAACTTCCCAAAAAATGTAATTTAGGTGTCTAAAATTCTTATTTTTTGGAATAATTTGGCCATGCTACAAATGGTGTTGGACTTTAAAGCTGCCCAATTCTCCAACTGCACTGAAATGGAGGAAAAGTAGAAGGAAGGGCATGAATTACAGCAAATATCCTCAATATCAATCTGCTCATCAAACCCATATGGGGGTGCAGAGCACTTTGCAGGACGCTGCAGCTTCCTCTATGCAAGAGGGATTAAATCTGAATTTTTTTAAAAAAATCACTCAGGAGACTCATGATTTATTTGTTGTCCTCATAACCAGAAGATGTTTGCTGACGAAGTCTTCACCATAGTGGAAGGTGTTTGTATATAGGACCTGAGATGGAGGAAAAAATGCTTTATTACTTTATAATACATCACACATTACAAATATTTGTTTAACAAAGCCTGCCTGAACTTCCTGCATTAATCAAAATTGAATGTGGCAGGACTTGTATGATTAACTCAAAAGCCATATTCCAAATGATAAATAAACTAATATTAACCTTGTGTGTTCATTAATAATGCAAGTTCTCCATAGTTCACAAACACAGCTGATACAGTTAATTGAAGGTTCACATTTGTAAAATATTCATAATTACAGTTTCAATGTTCTGTTCACTCAGGATCCAACCTAATAAAAATCACATTCCATGTGCTCCTCGAATTCAAACCCATCACTCCTCTTCATTAGGCTCCTGATGTGATGTAACAGGGAAATAAACATCATTACCTGCTCCTGGGGGAGCACTTCTGGAATTCAGGAGTTCTGTCTCAGCAGAGGTTTCACCTTTGGTCCCCAGTTTCTGAGGCACTCACTCTGGTAGTCCAGAGACTTTAAAATTGTATGAATTGGCAGCTGCTCTGGGCACCTGTGCCAAGGCTGACCACCCTCATAGGGAACAATCCCCAATTCCCAATCTCCCATCCATCCCTGCCCTCTGGCACTGGGAGCCATTCCCTGTGTCCTGTCCCTCCATCCCTGTCCCCAGTCCCTCTGCAGCTCTCCTGGAGCCCCTTCAGGCCCTGCCAGGGGCTCTGAGCTCTCCCTGGAGCTGCTCCTGCCCAGGTGAGCACCCCCAGGTGTCCCAGCCGGGCTCCAGAGGGGCTCCAGCCCTTGGAGCAGCCCCATGGCCACTTCTGGATTTGCTCCAGCAGGTAAATGTAATGTAAATGTAAATATAAATGCAAATTTAAATGTAAATGTCAATGCAGATGTAAATGTGTCCTTTTAAAAACCCCACAAAAACCCTACAAAAAAAAACAAAAAACAATTTAAAAGAGCAACGAAAAACCCACTGCAAAAAACAAATAAACAGACCAAAAAAAAAGGTCAAAGTTCTACAAAATAAAACAAAAAAAAACAAAATTCATATATCTTACTCACAAGTGTTTTGGGAACAGACCAGCAGAGCTTTCCTGCCCAGCAGCAGCTCCCAAAGGGTCACAAGCCAGAGTGACCGGAGTGATGGAATGACCAAAGTGACCAGAGTGACCAGAGTGACAGAATGACCAGAGTGACCCGAGTGATCAGAGTGACCGGAGTGACGGAATGACCAGAGTGACCAGAGTGATCAGAGTGACCAGAGTGACGGAATGACCAGAGTGACCAGAGTGACCAGAGTGACAGAATGACCAGAGTGACCCGAGTGATCAGAGTGACCGGAGTGACGGAATGACCAGAGTGACCAGAGTGACCAGAGTGACAGAATGACCAGAGTGACCCGAGTGATCAGAGTGACCGGAGTGATTAGAGTGACCAGAGTGACCAGAGTGACCAGAGTGAACAGACTGACCAGGGTGATCAGAGTGACCAGAGTGACCAGACTGACCAGACTGACCAGACTGATCAGAGTGACCAGACTGACCAGAGTGATCAGAGTGACCAGAGTGACCAGAGTGACCAGTGACCAGACTGATCAGAGTGACCAGAATGACCAGAGTGACCAAAGTGAACAGACTGACCAGGGTGACCAGTGTTACCAGACTGACCAGAGTGATCAGAGTGATCAGACTGACCAGAGTGACAGAGTGACCAGAGCAGTGTCCCAGCTCAGTGTGTCCGTGAGTGTTCCACAGCCTTGTCCAGCCTGGCAGCTGGGAAGGTGCTTCTGCTTTTTCACCACCTCAGCCACTTTTGCCTCCATTTATCCCACGAGGAGGATGAACAGCACTGGGAAATCCTCTGGGATGGGAGATAAACCTGAACAGCCCTGAATTGGGGCAGCTTGGGAAGAGGCTTTAAATGCATCACCAAACCCCAGGAATGACCGATGGCTCTGGCGAGGGAATCTCCAGGTTTCACTTCAAAATTCAGCTACGCACCACCCAAAATCCTCTCTGCTCACTCCTCTCCGAAAAACAGCTTGGTAAAAAAAGTTAATGAACAATTTGGGCAGAAAATGTTCGCTTTTGAGCCAAACTCTGTGGTTATTCTGTGCTCAGAAGCCAAGTGTGTAGCTGTTGTAAAACCCATACACAACCTGTGGTTAAGCAGGGCCTTTGTGCCTGCAAAGTGCAAGCAAATCACACCTACAATCCAAACATTCAGCACTCCCTCTCCACAAAAGAAATGGAATATTTGCTTTGAATCCGTGTGTTTTTTCCTCTACAAATATCCCCGACAATAAATTCTTTCATGAGATCACCAATATGAAAAGCTGTAAAGTGAGCAACCACGGTGCCAACCCAAATGAGGTTTAAAACCTGACTGAATGCTCAGGTGGAAAGTGCTTGGGTGTGAGAAGCTGCCCAAAATTTTGGCTACACACATGTGGGCACACGTGTGATATCCATGACGTTATTTTTTTGCATGGACTGTCTCTGATGCATTAATTCTGTGAAAGTCATCACACCCATCAGCATCCAGACCAGAGGCAGAAACACAAGTAAATGCCATCCTCACTGCACCATATTTTATGCCTTGTTTTTATTTCCTTGCCTTGGCTTTCAGTGTAAACAGTAGATGTTGTTCTAAGAGGTCACTTTTATGTGCTGGTGCACCACTGAACTGTTTAGGTTTAAAATGACACTACTGTTTAAGACCCAGTAATTTTCAGAACGTCTGATTTACTGCTCTGGCACTCTATAAGCCTCATTTCATACCTCCAAGAATGAACTAGTCAAAGTGTTAAATAAACATGAAGTATAAGGCTTGTTTTCTTTCCAAAAGTGCAAGCACTGTGTTACTCTAATGATTAAATATTGTTTAAATATACAACTGAGTGACTGGTTTCACAGTTGATTCTTTCCCTCTGCTTCATTTTATGTATTAATTATTTTGTGTTCAGACAAAAGCTTTAATTAAGAAGCATAAAGAGTTTCTGAAGAGTGAAGAAGTAATGGTTTTATCTGCATTAAACTGATTATAAACAGTTATTTCTGAAGGAAAAAGGCATCAGGGACAAAAAAAAAAAAAAAAAGAAAGAAGAAAAAAAATCTTAACTAAGCTGGAATCATTAGAGGTGGAAAGAGCTGATCCTGTCCCACGGTCCAGCACAGGCATCCAGAGGGTTCAGGGCAAAGTAATCCCATTTACTGACCCCAAATGTTGTGCCCTGAGCCCCAGAACACCCCAAAATTCCCAACATGCAGGAGTTCAGCTCTAACAGGGGTGTGGAGGCACTGGTGCATCCTGTGCCCCTCTTCCCAAAATCCCTGAGGGATTTCACAGCCAAGACCCTTGGGATGTATTTAAAACTCAGTGTATTTAGCAAAGCATCACCAGCCATGACATGGCCAAGATGATGAAGAAATTGAGTTACCTCATGTGGTTCTATGAATCCTAAAGAAAATTCACCAATGGGATCAAGGCCCTAAACCAAGGGCCTGGCTCCAACACAGCTCCAAAAGCCATTCCGAGCAGGAGATTAGTAAAACTTTTCAATGCAAAGTAGCACAGGTCATTAAATCCTCCCAAGGTCTGTGCCATAGCAACAACCTCTCTCAAATCTTACAAGAATCAGCAAGAGGATGAGCCCAGGAGGGAAAGGTGCACGAGAGACAGCTGCAGTGAAATCCATCCTCCAGGAAAAGGGTTCCAGGCTTGTGCTTTCCGTGGTTTTAAACATAGGATTTGGAGAAGGTGTACTTCTTTAAGATCGTGTCAAATAAAATAGGAAAAATATTAGAGAAGGGAGAAGAAGTGTTGTATAGTCAAACAGAGGATATTTTGAATTTTAAGTGCAAGAAAACACATCCAATCAGTTTGCCATTGCAGACCAGATATCAAACTTACTCCACTTTGTTGGCAGTGATTCCTCTCCCTATAAAGCACTGGCTATCCAAGCCTTTTTCTGGGAATTAAAATTATGGGTGTAGAGTCAGAGAACATTACAGAACAACATTAATGGCCACTGTAATTCCCTCATTTACAGCCCCATTCCCACGTGCTGGTAAATTTGCCAAAGCTCCCTTCTGGGTGGTGCCTTTGGCAGGCAGGATTTATTGGAGCTTTTGCCTCTTGCATTGATCAATCAGTGGAGTTTCCAATCAGGGCAGCTCCCTGACTGCCAAGAACGGGTCAGGGGGTGGAAAACATGGACAGGACATAGGTGGGACACAGTTTAGGAGGGTCTTGGCACTGCCTGGGTGGGCTCCATCCCCTCAGAGGGCTTTTCCAGCCAGAATCACCCTGAAACAAACAGAAACAGAACCCTGGGCTGCCCCTGCCCCAGCACCAGACACCTCCAAAGACAGAGGTAGCTGGAGCTGCTCAATGGAAAAGTTCCTAGAGTTGAAAGTAGGATTTGCAGAAAATTGGCCTGTCAGTCAGTGATTTGATTTTTGGGCAGATTTGTGCAGGAAGTCAAGGAGGAGAATAAGGGTTAGGGTTGGTTGATAAATTTTGGTGTGCCAGGATCAGTGTCTTTGCCAACTTTGTGCCTGCTCAGACATCAACAAGAACAGGGGATTTGTAGAAAGAGTCTTGTGGTGTGCAGCACAGATTACAGGTAATCCTTAAGGAGTGACTGAATCCCAGAATGGTTTGGGTTAAAAGGGACCCCAAATCCCCCCCAGTGCCACCCAGCCATGGCAGGGACACCTCCCACTGTCCCAGGTGCTCCAGCCCCAGTGTCCAGCCTGGCCTTGGGCACTGCCAGGGATCCAGGGGCAGCCACAGCTGCTCTGGGCACCTGTGCCAGGGCTGCCCACCCTGCCAGGGAACAATTCCCAATTCCCAATATCCCATCCAGCCCTGCCAGGGAACAATTCCCAATTCCCAATATCCCATCCATCCCTGTCCCCCTTCATTTTAAATCATTCCCTTTTTTCCTATCCCAACACACCCTCAGACTCCATCCCATGGCTGCACAAACCCACTGGCACAAACCTGCAGAGGTTCTCCTGCCTCAGTTTTCTGCCTTGGTGGTCTGAAATCAGACCCTCAACGTCATGTGAGTGTCGGGGCTCTGCTGCAGTTTAATTCCTGTTATTAACAGTCACATCCTGCAGCTCTGACACCACTGAAGGCAGAAGATCTGCGGGGAAATGTAGAATCAAGAGCCATAAGACACTGGGTTACAGTTCAGGAGGATTTGCAAGTTAAGTATGTGATGGCTGAAAAAGATGGAGATGTGTTCTGAAATGAATCATTTCTCCAGCCCATCTGCAGGCTGGTTAATTAAAACCTACAACATTCTACAAAAAAATAACCAACCTAAAAGAGGGAAAATCACAATTATCAAGCAAGTGGTTCCTAGTGTTAAACTAATTTGTAACCCACACCATTCCCCAACCCTTAAAAATAAATGGAGAAATAAATAATTAAATGAGAACAAGCGATGAAATCAATAAATAAATGACAATTATGAAATAAATTATTTTTAAAGTAGGCATCCATAGCATTGTGCTGGTGCACTGCTGGTCTGCATGAGTCCAAGCACAGACTTGTGGCCTGAATCCTTCCTCTGATAAAACTCTCAGGTGGTGGAACCTACAGGGATGGAAAGTAGTTCCATATAAAGGTGGAGATAATTCCACTAATAATAATAATTTCAGGAGAAAATAATAATAATAATAATTTCAGGATATAATAATTATAGTAACTATTATAAAAATAATATATATATAGTAAAAATATATCATCTATTAATAATGTTTATTATTAATAATTTAATAACAATAGTTAATATACTAATAATTAATAATAATATTAATTAATAATATTTATAATAAAAATAATAGAAATTCCAGGATAATTCCCGGAGAAAAATGAGAAAAAAAAATCAGATCAATTGGGGAAAAAATGGATCAATACATCTTTCAACGTTTTCCATAATACTGAGATTTTTCTATAAAACATTCAGGAAAGAAATAAGGATTGTTCCCAACAAACCTTCCTTTTTCAGGAAGCAGCATCTGAAAAATAGACAGGAAAAAAAAAGGCATCCTAGGATGCAGAGAGTGCTGGGGATGTTATCCCAGGCTGGAAAAATCTTGGAGGGAAGTTTTAAGTGCCCAAGCTGCTGCAATAAAACTCCCAATACAGTGTGCCCAGAACTTTGTGTTCTTCATTTAACAAAAGGCAGCGCCACAGATAAATATCAGAAGAGATTTGTTAATGCTGCACTATTGGCAGCTCAAAACAGATCACAGCACACTGGCAGACTGAGCAGCTGCCAACCTGTAATAAATGGATGGCTCAGCCTGAGGATTTACTGCCAATGGGGGGAAAAAGGAGAGTGATGTGAACAGAAATAAACTGAGAGAATTGAAGAAAACACAAAATTTCTTGCAGGCTTCCTTCAAAATACAAATTGGTTGGCAGGAGCCAGGGGAAAGGAGGAGAAATCCCTAATAATCCAAAGAATGCTGTTGGGCTCTTCCTCTGCCCAGACCCCTCTGCTGCAGCAACACCCATGGGCAAGGCTTCCCAAACAAAAATTAAAAATTTAAAAACTCCTTTTTTTTCCTTGGATAACAACTGTTTTAACCAGCTTTTCTGTCTTAATCATCACAGGCAGAGATGTGTAAATACCTCACACAGGTGTGCAAGAGGATGGGCTAAATGGGAGAGCCCAACATGCATGGCCAGGGCTCGTCCTTTGGATTTCCCTGCACCCTTCAGGCCTTGTGCTGCAAGGCTTTAATTCGATTTAAGGCATTCTTCAACTTTTCCAAAGGCTCACCTTTGGTTTTTTTGGCATCCAAAGAGCCTCTCAGGACAAGAGGAACAGGCAGAAAGGTTCACCTGAATATGAGGAAAATCTGTGTGCAGTGACCAAGCACTGAACAGGTAGATTCTTCACACAGGGGATATTCCAGAATTCTCTGGATCCCTTCCACCCTGCCCCATCCTGTGAGCTCAGCATGCTGTGGGATGGATGGAGCTGAGCCTGTGCTCCAACAAACCCAAAAATGCTGTGCACCATAAATTTGAAAATATTCATCTCCAAAGCACCTACTCCAGAATTTTGTGATTTGGAATTGTTCTTCCATTTGGTCACACAGCTCTGCCGGAGAAGGGGAGGGATTCATCCCCAGATGTATTTGTGGGCACATTCTGACTGTGTTTTTCAATATAATTATAGAAAAAGCATCTAATTGGTCTGGAGAGAGGCCTCCACTCTCTTGAACCTGATTGTCCACTCACAGGGTGTAATTGATAGAGCAGCACCTGCATAGAAGTGATAAAAGGCATTTAATTTTCCTACAGCATTAACTACCCCCATCAGGTGCATTATTGAACTTCACTCAATAACAATAATTTCAGGACAAAAATTCAGGGCTGAAGGTAACAACCTGAGCTGAAGTCCCAGAGAAGGGGATCAGTCTATGGAGATTCTGGAGCAGCACTAACAAGCCCAGCTAATTCTATTTGGAACAGGAAAGAAAAAAAAAAAAAAAAGGAAGAAAGTCAAAAGGAAGAAAAAGTTTCCCAGCAAACTGAAAGATATGAACTTGATAATTACTTGGAACCAAATTAATATCAGGATGGCTGCCATTATTCTCCGAGGACAACCATTTCATCTGTTGTGCAGGTGTACCCTCCAAGAGTGGATCATGCTGATGAAAGACTGAGAGAATTTCAATGACACCTTGAGGGATCTTATGAATAAAATATCAAAAAATGGACATCTCCTTTGTATAGGGAGATTTTAATGCAAAAACTGTAACAGGTTTATAAGTTACACCAAGAAAATAAGGAAGGTTCATTCTGTCTGTGGCTGGAGACAGACAGATATTGCCCAGTCAAAGTTTCTCATAACCACAAGAGACTCTTCTTTCAAACACTCACGTTAGCTCTGTGCTGGACTCTTCTAAGCAGATTAACAACACACTCATAAACCAACAAAACTGAGAAGTGACCCTTTCTCCTCCAAGCCCTGAAAATCAGAAAACTTTCACAAGAAAACCACTTGCACTCTCTATGAAATCTCCACAGGGCACGTTATAGAAACAGGAAACAGAGAGCAAAGCACGGCAAAAGTGGATTTACAACAAATTGGAATAATTGTCTTGTCCTTAAGGAAGGAGAAAGCAGTGATGGAGGGGAACAAACTCAGAAAAACCTACAGCCAAATTAATATTAAAGACATTAACCTGTCCAAGCGACCTTTTTCATGCCAGTTTTCATCAGTGAGTCATGCAGAAGGGATGCACATAGAACCATGGTGCTCCACAGTGGTTTGAGTTGGAAGAGACAGAATCACAGGATCACACAATCAGCAGGTTTGGAAAACAGCCCCAAGACCACTGAGTCCAGCCTGTGACCAATCCCCACCTGGTCACCCATGGCAGAGCACTGAGTGCCACATCCAGGCATTCCTTGAACACCTTCAGGGATGGGGACTCCACCACCAATTCCCTGGACAGTCCATTCCAAGAGCTCAAAGATCACCTCATTCCAATGCCCTGCCATGGTCCGGGTTGCTGCAATCCCCATGGCTTGAGGCAGTGACCCTCCATGGACACCCCACTGCTCCCATTCAGGAAGGGACAGAGACACAGAGGGCTTTGCTGATGGCTGGTAATGCTGGCCAGAGGGAAAGTGGAGAGGAAAAGCCCTTGGGGATATCTTGGGTTGGTACAGCTGGGCAGGAGAAGATGGATGCACGGTGATCAGGGCAGGACAGGAGCCAGGTAGGAAAGGATGCTAATTGGTGTTAATTGAAGAGGAAGGACAGATCGACATGAGGCCATGTGGAAAGCAGGAGCCTCTCCTGTTGGGAAGAGCAGAGATGTTGACCTGTGAACCTAAAAGAGCCCTCAGGTGCAATCCCCATGGCTGTTGTGAAATTATCACCTGCCACCACCTTCCATAAGGGCTGAAACTCTGCCCCTTCAGGGTGAAGCTCCCAGGAGGGCAGTGGAGGGAGGACAAGAGAGGAAAGGCTGGAGAGCAGCTCCCAGGAGCATCCTGGCACAGCCAGCGCGGGATGGCAGTGAGGGATGGTGCTCTGGATCAAACCCCATTCACAAGGGCACTGCCAGGGCTCTCCAGTGTCCCTCAGGACATGTGGGGCAGGATGATGGCAAGGAAAAGGAGAGCCCTGTGAGGATGGAGCTGGCCAGGATACAGAGAGGAATGGAAAGCCAGTGGTGTGCCTTGGAATCACCCCAGGGCACTCAGGAACTGCAGAGGGCAGGGGAAACTGCTCCTGGCACCAGGGAATCACCCCCAGGGCACTCAGGAACCACAGAGGGCAGGGAAAACTCTGCTCCTGGCACCACCATGGATCTCTGCCTTGGAATCACCCCAGGGCACTCAGGAACTGCAGAGGGCAGGGGAAATTGCTCCTGGCACCAGGGAATCACCCCCAGGGCACTCAGGAACCACAGAGGGCAGGGAAAACTCTGCTCCTGGCACCACCATGGATCTCTGCCTTGGAATCACCCCAGGGCACTCAGGAACTGCAGAGGGCAGGGGAAATTGCTCCTGGCACCAGGGAATCACCCCCAGGGCACTCAGGAACCACAGAGGGCAGGGAAAACTCTGCTCCTGGCACCACCATGGATCTCTGCCTTGGAATCACCGCCAGGGCACTCAGGAATGGCAGAGGACAGGGGAAATTGCTCCTGGCACCAGGGAATCACCCCTAGGGCATTCAGGAACCACAGAGGACAAGGGAAACTGCTCCTGGCACCACAAGGGTTCTCTTCATTGGAAATCACACCCAGGGCACTCAGGAACTGCAGAGGGCAGGGGAAACTGCTCCTGGCACCACCAGGCATCTCTGCTTTAAGGCCACAGCTGGGCACCGGACCAGGGCTCTCAGGGCAGTGCAAACAGGGGGCTTGGGAGCACTCCCAGGCACAGAGTGGGATTGTTGGGGTGTTCTGAGCAGGGCTGGATGATCCCTACCCATCCGCCTCAGGATACTCCACGAGCCTGATTCGCTTTTCCTGGATGTGATCACCTTTTCCCAAGGCCAACAAAACCCCAGGCAGCCCAGGAGGGGCTGTGTGCCCCCGGGAGGCTGCCCCAGACCTGGTGTGCTCTGGGCACAGGGCTGCCCATCTGCATGGCACAGCCTTGCCCCTCTGCATGGCACAGCCTTGCCCATCTGCATGGCACAGCCTTGCCCGGCAGGAGCCGAGGAGGTTCAAGGGTGTTTCACTAGCACAGCTTATTGGGGACTGCATTTTCTCCAGGGTACAAGCCAAGCTCTACATCAAAGCCTGATTGAGCAGAAAATATGTGCTAATGTTCACAGCAGTACTCTATTATAGTATAAGTATGCTTGTAAATATTCACTACATGTTATTACGCCATTTGAACCAAGAATATTGCAGGGTTAAAGGTCGGCCCTAATGCTCTCTCAGGAGGCAGCAGTTTTGAATATAACCAAATGGGATAATGGTCAGGAATACCCAGAGGGGGCAATGTAGCACATCGTAAAGAATTGTGCTGTGAGTTTTAAGTTTTCAGGACAACAAAGATGCCAACGAGATGGCTCATAAGCAGTCATTATTAATGGAATGACAAGGGTAATGTTAAGCAGGATGTCTTTACTATAATAAATCTTGTCCCTGCGCCATTAGTAGTCCTTACAACTGCAAATAGCAGTTAGGTTATAACCTAACATGGCAGAATTTTATCCTCTCAATCTCTAATGTATTTTATAATGCTGTTAAAGTCAGGAATAGCAACTGTTTAAGCTCACTTAATCTGTGAGAAGTTTAAACACGAATTTTAAATGCGAAATCTGCTTTGATAGTAGTTTCTCTTAATTAAATAGATGAAGTAGCTTTTTCTAAGCATACACTGGGCTGTACTACAGGGTCTGGGGAGCACTGGTGAATTTAAAACATTAAATAATTTCCTTCAGATGTAACTCTTGCATTCTAAAAAAACTGACAGCTTTTATCTTAATTTTAAAAGCTATTTCTAAATTTATTTATGGATTCTTTCTTGTTACAATATGATGATTTTCCAGTTTGGAAATAAATGACTAATTTTTTTTTCCTTGAAATGATCTTGTTTGGGCAGATAAGAGTTCTTTTCTTTTTCTCTTCTCTTCTCTTCTCTTCTCTTCTCTTCTCTTCTCTTCTCTTCTCTTCTCTTCTCTTCTCTTCTCTTCTCTTCTCTTCTCTTCTCTTCTCTTCTCTTCTCTTCTCTTCTCTTCTCTTCTCTTCTCTTCTCTTCTCTTCTCTTCTCTTCTCTTCCCTTCCCTTCCCTTCCCTTCCCTTCCCTTCCCTTCCCTTCCCTTCCCTTTTCCTTTTCCTTTTCCTTTTCCTTTTCCTTTTCCTTTTCCTTTTCCTTTTCCTTTTCCTTTTCCTTTTCCTTTTCCTTTTCCTTTTCCTTTTCCTTTTCCTTTTCCTTTTCCTTTTCCTTTTTTCCTGTTTTGATTTCCAAATTCTGATCTCAACGTGGAAAAGAGAATCTACAAATCTTTCCCAAAAAATGGCCTAATTCCATATTGACATTTTTTGATCATTCAGAGTCTGATCCAAGGACAATACAGAACTTTCCAAATCTTTCCCAAAGTTGTTGGCAAAGTAGTGATATGATTTTAAGGACTAAATAACTAACTAAATAAATAGGATGGTATTACAGAAGTGCAACTCTTCATCTTAACATATCAAATTTGGCTATGTTAAACGGATCCTGAATCTTAGCTAATTGTTTAATAAATATTTAAACATCTTCACTGTAAGCTGTCCATTTCCCCTGCTTTGTTTTCCTTCTGCTGGTCTCCCAGAAGTAGCTGTGGAAATTACCAGTGGAAATTACCAGTTCCATCAGCTCAGGGTGCCACTGTGGCAGAGCCAGTGCTGCTCTGGGATTGATGGAACCCAGAGCATTAACCAGGAGTCAGCAGAGCTTTAATCAATTTCATCAGGCCCATCTCCAACCATTCTGGTGTTCAAACACTCCTTGACAGCTTTTCTCTTGTGACAATTGTCAGGAAGGCCATTGAACTTCCATGTGACTTATCTGGAGCTCAGCAAAGTGAAGAGATCTCAATGGGTCTCGCACAATATTCAGAATACATTTCACCTGGTAACAAAATTCTGTTGTTAAATATTTTGGTATGCAGAGGACTTAAAGAGCCAACTGCAATGCAGGAAAGTCCCAGGGATAAGCAAATAGCTTCAGCTAGGAGCTGTGTTATCCCTGATGGCTGAGGATCATCTTTCCTCAGTGACCACTGAGTTCAATTCCTCCCGCTGTAAAATATCTTCATTGTGGCCTTTATTTTCAGAAACCAAAAGAGCAGAGAGATGTTAATGCTTCATTTCTTCACCCAGCCCCTGGCACTTCATGGAGCATCCCTCAGCCCTGGATGAGTGGCCAGGGCCCAGAAGAGCCACAGGATCCACATCCTCCCTGTGCCCTGCCAGGACAAATCCCCCTGGGGACAATAACCTCTTCCTTCCACAGCAAACGATGGCCACACCATTATTCTGAAAGGTTTGGTTCAAACTAATATATCAGGGCATCTGAATGTAATTTTAGGGGTTTTTTTTTTAATTTTCCAAAGTAGGATTCACACCAATAGCACCAGCTCAATACCCTTATTGAATTGCCAAAGAAGTTGAGCCATTTTAACATCAAGGACCAGAAGTTTGATGCCAGCAGCAAATAAAGGAATTTGGCCGCCTAGAAGTGATTTCCAGCAGCCACCACTGTTCCCCAGGTCATTCCTGCCCCTGCTCCACGTCAGGCAGCCCTGGCAGGTGGGGCAGGAGCAGGGACACGGCCCTGGAATCAGCAGGAGCCGCGGATCTGCTTTTCCCACCCAAATGCAAAGCAGAGCTCGGAGTGCTCCTGAGGTCTGCTCTCTGGTGAGGTTCAACATTAAGATGTGACAAGCTCCTTATATACAAGAGGATAAATGATATGCAAAGTCCATACTCTTTGTTCTGACAAGTGTCCAGAGGGAGAATTCTGGAGATAAAGCTGTAGCTTTCTAAGGCACCGGGGTAGGGTGGGCAGAATGAAGATTTTATCAAAGAAGTTGAGCATTGAGACACTGAAAAACACCACATTGCCTCCTCCTGCCCCTTCCCACCCCCATCCGTGTCCTGCCCTTACCTCCCACAGCCATCCAGAATAATTCCAGTCCATTGGGAGGGGTTTTTTTCCTTTTTTTTTTTGTTTTAATAACTATATATATAGGAAGAGATCACCACATAAAGAGTCTTTTTTTCCCTCTGAGGGGAGACTCAGGAGCTGGGGTTGTCCCTACCTGGCCCTGGTGTCACTGGAAAGACCAGTCTGGGTTTCCCAGTGACCAGTGCTGGGGCTGAAACCTCACTGAAATCCCTGCAATAGGACAGAGGGGGAGAAAACAACAGACAAATTCAGGAAAAATGGCTAAAAAATGACTGGAGATGTCCAAAATCCCATCCAGAAAAGAAACTGCTGCAGATTTCTATCCTGCTCTGTTTTAGCAACATGACCCCTTTAGATAGATAGATAGACAGAAATAGATCATATATATAATATATTTCTTTCAATATAAAGATATCTATATATACATATATATAAAAATATATACACATCTCTGTATATGCATATATAAATATATATTTCATATATAAATATATATATACATTATATAATACAATGCATGTGTACATGCTATTTTACATATATAAATATCATTACCCATAAAATATGTAGCATTAAATGTTACATAATATAATGAATATAACATATAAAGTCTCATGCCAGAGCCAAGAAGTCTAAAGAATCTTCACTTGTGTTGTGAACACTGCAAGTCCCCACTGACTTACAACACATCAAAAGTAAGCACTTAACGTATTGAAACAAATTTGGGCATTTTTGTGGCTGGCCCATCCCTGGAAGTGTCCAGGCTGGATGGAGCACTGGAAAACTTGGGCTGGTTGAAGGTGTCCCTGCCCATGGCAGGGGTGGAATGAGAGACTCCTTGAAGACTTTCCAACCCAGACCATTCTGAGATTCTGTGATTTTACAATTTTTTAATTGAACCCAGGGATCTGGAATACTTTTGTGGCCTTTGGAATGAGAGATTTTGGTGGCAGGGAAGGGATAAATCCAGATGTAAAAGAAACAAACTGTTGATTAAGAGCTCAGCATGGTTCTTATGTAAATACGATGTAAACATTAAAATTCACCCTTAACTCTGTTTACCTCCAAAGTGTAGAGCTCATCAATTATTAGGCATTGTTTTAATGCACACGCTATGCCCCCATAATATGGCAATAAGTCCCAAAGACTTATGTAAAATATCTCTTTTTTAATCATGTCTAGTTTCATAGACAAAAGTAATCACTAAAAAGCCAGTGGCTACAAAAACTGCAAACAAAATGAACCTTTAAAAGCTAATGACTTAAGGGTGATTTTACAGACATATAAAGTATGTTAGGGGCTTACACTATTTGTCATTAACACATATTTTGAAAGCTCGGCTAATATAATGTGACACAAAATTAGTCAAACACAATTCATGCAATATTGTTTAATTTTACTCCTCATTTAACTTGGTTTTAAGCAAAATCATTATGTCACATGATAACGTTCACTTGAACAAGAAATATTTTATAATGGTGTCTGCATTTCGAAATGAGTTATTAGGAGCTACATGCTGAACACATTCTTAACTATGAAAACTATAAAGCTAATAGCTTCATCATATTTTGACAACATCTACATACTTTATGCATTATTTACAAGAAAGATATAAAATGAAACTACTGAATATCTTGCACCATGCTTCACAGTCATAGTTAACTGGTTAAAAATAAAACACATTTATCTTCTGCCGGCTCTAGATTTGCATAGGGATATTTGCATACCATGTTGCAATGTGCTCTTAATGTAAAATTTAACCTTTGTACTTTCCCTCTGATGTGGAAGGTATACTCATTAAGTTAAAAATAATGGTAAAAATAAGTCTGCTGGTGATATACTTTCCATGAATGATTCCCCTGAGTGGTGAGGAAAGGTAAAATGTGGGTGGGAAAATGTTTAATTGAATTAACTCCTCATTTCCTATATTTTCATTTCAAATTTCACCAGCAGAGCAATTGGAGCGGAATTTGCCAACCACACGGGTTCTACCTTCAGTGCTGGGGCTCTCAGTGCCCTTTCATCCTGCAAGAGGAGGGGCATTTCTAGGTGCAGGTGGAGGCTAAATCCAGAATAGTGGAATTTCCTGAGTTTTAAGGAACCCACAGGACCATCCAGCCCAGCTGCTGGCTCTGCACAGACACCCCAAAATCCCACCTGGGCATCCCTGGCAGTGCTGTCCAAATGGTCCTGGAGCTCTGGTAGCCTTGGGGCTGTGCCCATTCCCTGGGCAGTGCCAGCACCCTCTGGGGGAAGAACCTTTCCCTAAATCCAACAAAAACCTCCCCTGATATCAAGCCAAAAATCCCCTGACACCTTTTAATTGCAAATCCAATTGCTGAGTGTCAGCGCTCCAAAAGGACTTTTCCAAAAGGAAAGGGTTTGTTGAAGTTGAACATTGAGACAGAGTTTATATCTCTCAAGCTTGCTCCACTTCTCTACAACACCTAAGTCCATAATGCCACTTTTCCCCCACTCCAAACAGGGTTACTTCTAAATAACTCCTGAAAGAAACAAAACTTTCTAAAAGGAACCTAACTCCTAAAAGGAACATCCCTATTTTTGGCTGCTCCTCACTCGGGCGATGTTTTAGAGATAAAATGTCATCTTTTTGTACACAAAGTGTGCCAAAATCAGTGACCAGCAGAGCCTATGACCCACCAGAGCTTTGTTTCAAACTCTGAGAAAATACAGATGAATCTGCTGAGCGCTACACAGCAGTTCTGCCGCTTAACGGCTCCCAAGCAATTCATGGCCACACCTTCTATTTTGCTTTCCAAAAAATTCATGTGAGTGCCTCCTTGCAATGCTGCTTCTGTTACCTGCTGCTGGTTCCTTCTCTATCCCAAAAGAAAACCCCTTTGTGTGAAGGAATCCTGCGCGAGTTGCGGTAATTGGCCCATTATTTTTTCCCTTTTTAGGGCAGATCTCGCATTGGCGTTTCTGTGCGCTGACCCACCGACGACCTCCGCCGTTGACCTCAAAGGACTACTTTCTCTTTTGGTGAGAGATAATTCAGTCTCCCTGGCCTGCCTCCTGGGCACAGTCAAAATTATGTGTGGTGATTCTGCGGCGTGGGCTCCTGTCTGCTAAGGACCGAGCTAACACCGCGACATGCAATTAATTCAGGACCTGGGGATGGCCTTGAACGGCCCCTCCTCTACAGGGAACGGCTCCCTCCATGCCACCCTCTCCCCACAGAGCCCTCACCTCTGATAAACACGAGCAGCAGCATTCAGAGGATATGTAAATGCATTAATTTTTTATAAAACCAGTTAGTGAGCACCCGGTACCCGCCGTCAGTGCCGTGGCCCAGATGCCGGGCAGCGACGCTTTGCCGCTGCTGCAAGGAGGATTGGAGAGCCCCAGAAAGTTTTAACTAAATAGCAATAGGCTAAATTTCCAGCCAGGAGCAGGGCAGGAATTCAGGATTGGAGTTGTACTTGTTTACTGCCTCATCTGGCCCTGGCGGTGATGGCTCTTGTAAAGATCCTCAGCGAGGTAAATAAAAGCGCGGAGCCCCAACAACGGGCTGTTATTGCAGCAGCGAGCGGAGGTGTACAGAGCAGGAAATAACTCTCCCAGGGATAAATTACATGTGATGAGGGCCAAAAGAATACAGCTCCTATTTCAGGAAGTCTTCCAGGCAAAAGCAGAGATTTGGCAGTTTTAGCGTTCCTTTCAAGACAATACACGTACACCAAAAACATTACTCTTCACAGAGTACCCCAGAGGCCTTTCCAATCATCTGGATGCTTGCAGTTATTCCATTCCCTCAAATTCAACACAGATCTTCTTTATTAATTTTAATTTGTCATCAATAACCTGACAGGCTCTCTTTCGGCAAGAAATACTGTATTAACTGTTTCACTCACTGTGGCAGCTATTAAAAATGTGATAATGATTAGCAGTAATGAGGTCAAATAGAATAATGTGAGTATAAGTTGCTACCAGCGAAATATATAACACAAGAGGATTTATTATGTTCACTTGCTGAAATGTAATTTAAAAACAGGATATTACCACCTGCTATGCTGGCTCATAGGGTTATCCAGATCATTTAAGCATTTCCTGCTAATATGTTTATTTGCTTCTGGCAGATATTACCACTACTGTATTTCAAATAACTACACTTAAAACAAAGTTAATTGTTCCTATCTCCTTAATATAAATATGATTATGTAAAGCGATGATTAGATGACTAGCTGGTAAACAGAATTATTTGAGCATCTGTATCAGTTAGGATAAAAATGGTGCAGGAACATTGAGAGTTGTGGGCAATAAATCAGCTCTGGGAAAAGCAGATCTTCAGTAAAGAAACTTTGTGTAGGTGCTAAGGGGAGGTGAGGAAGGGCTGTGCTTTAAATATCAGAGCAAATTAATTGAAACAATAGAACTTTATCAATCAAAATCTGGTAGATACAGTCATTATCTTGTATTCTCTTAAAAATATTTTGAATTTGGACTACTTTGTATTACTTTTTGTTGTTCTAAATAGAATAATCCTCAGTTTTCACTGCAGCAACACAGAGCAATTTGATGGAACTGCAGGTCTGCTTGATCTGCAAAAGCTTTTTCAGATGGGAAAGATAAAGATTTAATACAACGACAAAAACAAAAAAAAAGCCCATTCTCATCTGTTGAGCTTTAATTTTGAGCAAAGATTACAGAGTTAGGCCAAACTCTGCTTGTTCTTACACAGCTTTAAATCCCCTGAACTAAGCCAGAATTCAGCCTTAAACCTGTGAGATGAAAAGCACAACTTAACCTTCATTGCTGGGACTCCTGCTCCCTGGGAAGATGGGCTGGGGGGACTCAAGTCCTGCTGGAGGAAGGACACAAAAAGAAGATTACTTTTTTCAGGGTATAAGTGATAGCTGTGCAGCACTCCCAGCTAATTCTGCAATGATCAGGAAAGAGGGACTTGATTTTTGGAAAATTTCAGTTCAGCAGTTTGACATGGAGCTTTCATTGTCTTTCTTGCATTTGGCTTTTCAATGCAATTTGTCATATATGTAACCAAACAGGGACAGAAGAGCAAAAGCAGTGGTGCAAAGAAGCTGTCGAGAATGGCCTGAAGTTGTGCCAGGGAGAGGTTTTGGTTGGATTTAGGGAAAGGGAATGGGCACAGCCCCAAGGCTGCCAGAGCTCCTGGAGAGTTTGGACAGCGCTGCCAGGGATGCCCAGGGTGGATTTTGGGGGGTCTGTGCAGGGCCAGGAGCTGGAGTTGATAATCTCAATGGGTCCTTTCCAACTCAGAATATTCCACGATTCTATAGGAAGAGAGGATGTCACAAGCCAAGGCAAAATACACAATCACAAAATAGACATTTTAGAATATGCATTTATACTTATTTATTCTATTTAAACAGGAGTTTTTTTAATCTGCCGTGTTTTTTTCATGTTATCTCACATACACCTGTTGAACAAATCCATATATAAAGTGGGATTTCCTGAGATTTACATAACCTTTACTTTTTAAAAAGCTGGCTTCAATGGATAGCGCTTTATTCCTGGCAAAGGAAGAGCAGCCTGGAGTTTGAAGGTAACTCAGAATGTGAAGCCCTGAGATGTAATTAATTATAATAAAGACTTTCCCTACCTGCATCTTTCCAACCACCACCGAAAGTGCAACTCTTCATCTTCATTGAACAAAAAAGACATGTAAAATTCTACATGAGACAATATATTTTTACTTTGATAACATAACGCTGCAAAAGAAGTGGGATAGGAATATTGGGATAAAGTTTCTCCTAGAGTATGGGAGCTTGCTCTGCCTTTTTCAGCATCTTCTACCCAACTCCAGCACTGAAAATATGAGTGTTCTGAGTGACACTGGGACCACTGGAAGACCTAGAAACCCTCATTTTTGCTCCTAGCAGAATTTTCACCATGCAATAAAAAGGAAAGGTTCCCCTAGTATGGGATTTGTGCCCTGTGACTAATGCAGAGGGTGAGACCCAACCAAGAGAGGTTCAGCTGGCATCCACAATTAATTATTGGCTGGAGTAATTGGGATCTGGAAAACTCTCCCCATGCAAAGTCAGCATTAAGAGATGAGGCTCAAGGTGGCATTGCCTCATTCCTGAGTTTGGTTTTGTGCTTCTCAGGAAAAGAAGGAAAAGGGGAAAATAACATTAAGAAAAAAAGTCACTCTAGGACACAAAACAGAAAGACGCAGATACTGGATTTTCTAAGGCAAGAAAGAGAACTTTGAATTTTTGACTCCAACATTTATAGATTTCCAAAAGTGACAGTGGATTGGAGGATGACAGTGTCACCTCTCTAATGACACTGGATAAATTAACAGTCCATCAAATTTCTCCTCCTCCATAAAAGAATGCAGAACAATGAGTTATTTACAGAAAGTGTGTGAGAAAGTTTGTTACAAGAGTGTAAATGCCAGAAGGCTTAGAAAAACTTTTGAAAAAAAAAAACAAAAAAAACCAAAAACAGGGTGACAAAAAAGTGAGTGTGAGGAAATAAAGGAAAATAAGAAATGAGAAGGAGCGAGATGGCTGAGGGCTGCCCCAACGCTGAGTGATGGATCACACAGCCCAGGGAAGGGCAGAGGGGCAAATCGGGCGGCGGCTCCTCAGCACCCCAACGTGCCAGATGTCAGCAGGGCAATTCCAGGAGCTGTCCCTCCTCCTGGCAAACCCAATCTCCACGGGGAGAGGCCTCTGGGGGCCTCCTGCCTCCCTCCCCATGCCCAGGCTCCCTCCGTGCTCCCGCTGCTCGCGCCACGTTCCCCCTCCGCCGGCTTTACATCTCGGCTAAATTTGAATTGATGATGGGTACCGTGTTTGTAATCCTACATCAAGCAGCGCTTGTGTCTGGCATTTATTTGTCCTGTTGCTTTGGCAGCTTCTTCCAGAGCCTCCTCTCATCTGACATGTCAGGTCTACAATCAAAGAGGAATAGTGAATTCACTTTTACAGTTAGGCAAGCTGAATGCTATTACCCATGTATTTGTCACCAACCTGCAGATCCCAGCCTCTAATCTGCCATCTGGATGGATGCTACAAAGTTAAGAGCCAGGGACATGCATTTCTCAGTAACTACCTGCTGTCAGCTATTATTTTAAGGATCCTGTGATTTTCTTTTATTTTGACTAGAAAAAACAAGGCAGCTGCAGTAATAAAAAGGCATATCAACTAGTCACTTCCTGGCAGATTTGTCACTGGTGTGGATACAGCAGTGGTATTTTTTGTTAGCAAATGTATACAGTGGAATATAGTATTGTAAATCTGTAGTGCGTTCTTCACAAAGGGAGAGAAAAAAAATCCCTTTTTAGAACCTTGTATACTAGTCAACAAAATAAAAAATGAAAACGTATTTGCTCTCACCTTATTGTGCACATGTATTATATTTTTCTTTTACAATATTGTCCATTGTGTGCAACAGACTTTGTAAATATCATGGTTTGGTTTTAAAAATTTCCATTGTCCTCCCATTGTGGCTGCATCCTCACTCACTGCCCAAGTCCCGGGCTGTAAATATTTGCTGAGAAGAATCAGAGGTTTTCTGTTTGGAGAATCTGGAGAATAAGATTAACTTTTCAATTAACAATTGAACAATTAACAATTTTCAAATTAATTTATTCTAATAACGCTTTGAAAAAGCACGGGCGAGAAATGCAGTGATGGAAAAGTATCCTGGACCAAATTAATCCCCTGTGTGACTCTATTTCAGTCAACATAGCTATATCAGGATAAAATTATAATTAATTGTTATTAATACGAGCATGAAGCAACTGATGAGAATAGTCTAAGAGTGAAAAAAATATATACCCAGTTCAGGTCCTGTGCTTCTACACGAGAACAAATTGTTCTACTTTCAAAGTGCCATTTATCATCATTTTGGATGATAAAGGGATTGTTCTGCTTTTGCATCTCATTTTTTAGGAGTTCTTTGATAAAGATACTGCTTGCAGTTCTCAGCCTGTGGCTGGATTAAAGAGTCAAAGGACTTCCCATGATTTTTCAGGATATGGGAACCCAATTCCAGGGGCCTGGGGTGTCCCTGGCTGGGGGGACATCCCCACATTACTGCAGATGTGTATAAAGTCAGCATCCCACACACAGCCCATGACCATCCATTCCATCCAGAGCCTGGTGCAAGGACCACAGGCCCTGGGTTTGCAGAGCAAATGATGCTTTGGCCCTAAACCCAAGAATCTTGCAGCTCATTTGGAGGAAAGAAGGCTCCAGGCATTGTGGCTTTCCAGCACTCAAAGGTGGATCATAAAAAGGAACTGACTTTTTAGGTGGGCAGACAGTGACAGGACACAGTCAATGTGCCAACTGAGCCATGCACATCTGATCCTTTGAAGCCAGATTTTTCTGAGTTTTTGCTGAAACATTTTTTCATCTGATGAGTGTGAAGTTCCAGAGAGTCCCAGCTAAGGGAGGATGAGGATGTGAGGACTCTCAGGGACCCTCATCCATCGTTGCTGTGACCTTCATTGGGCTGGTGGTGGGTTCAAAACATACTTATGTATTGGTTGAGGCCAATTTTCACTTCCTGCTGCTCTTTCTTCCTGCAGAGAGGCTTTTTGAAGAGCTAAAGTGAAGGAACTGATCTCTGGCTTACAGCTGATGAGTTCTCACTAATGATCAGAGAGCACTGCGTAATTTGGGATTTGGTTTTGGTAAACATGCACAATTTAGATGTTTATTCAAAATATCCAAATCTCATCAGTCTCTGAGATGGTTCTGACAGCTGCAAAAAAGTGAACAAATTGTTGATGGTTGAGGAGTGTAGAGCGTTTCATGAATTAAATTTTAATGGTCCTTTCATTGGATTCAGAGCCACCCAGCTCAGATGTCAGTCAGCACATGGCATTACCTGCTTGCTGCTACTCTTGCCCTCTTTGTCTTCTTCCATTTCACTGCCTTTGTCTTGATTTCAATCAGACAACAGGGGCTCGAGGGCTGGTGCCACCACTGGCGTCATCCTGCGTGACTCCGGCACCTCTGACACAAATTACAACAACTGAGCCCCAGAGAAACTGCCCTTGGGAAGAGATATTGTGTTCCTAAAGCCTGAGACAGGGATAATGACAAGGTTTTTAGGAGATTCCTTGTGCTTACATTTGCATATCATAATCAGTGAAAATAACTTGAATATATTAAATGCAAGCAGGGTTTTGCTTGGAGCTCCATCCAGCCTGGCCTTCAGCCCTTCCAGGGATGGGGCAGCCACAGCTGCTCTGAGCAACCTGTGCCAGGGCCTCACCACCTTTTTAAAAAATATAAAATCCCTAATTAAAAAAAAAATCCTAATCTAAAATTCCTAATTTAATTCCTAATACAAAAACGAAGGATTTTTCCCCCAATATGTAATTTAAATCTACTCTCTGTCCCTTTGAGTCCATTCTCCCTCATCATCTCACGAGATGCTCACTGGTTGGAGGACCAACCTCCACTGCTAACACAGCCCAGGATAAGCAAATTTCCACTCAAAATACCTAATTAGGTTATTCCCACATCGTCATTCTACATCTCACCCATCCCTGTGGGCACTGCAGGAGCAGCTCCACCTTGGCACCAATAAAAGGAAAAGCCCCATTTCTTCCTCTTACTCTCATTCAAGTCACAAGTGACTCTCCAACTATATTTCAGCAACTAAATGAAAAATAAGGTTTAAACTGAATTCTGATAGCAGTAGGATTAGAGCTGAAGCACCCAGAGAACTGTGTAAACATTGCTGGGAGTATCTGTAAATCCGAGTGCTCTGTAAGTCAATCTTCACTCCAGTGGGCTCAGGTCGGGTGCAGTTAAGATGAACTCAAGCTGGAAGTCTTGTCACACTGACAGACCTGAGTGCAGGGGATTTGTGTAACTGCAGCCAAATGCTGTCCCCTCAGCTCTCAGCATTCCTGGAGTGTGTGGGCTCACAGAGATGCTCAAACGCACTCAGAAAGTGCCTTCAACAGAAAACATCTGTTCTACAGAGGAAGCATGTTTCTCCCTTTTGCCTAAACAGTTTTCACTGTGGGGGAAGAACAAAAGGGTCTTTTCATATTTCCAAAATTTCTTGGAAAAGCCTACATTGCTCCTGATTCATAGGATTTTGGAGTATTTTTCAGAAAAGTATAGAACGAAATTTTCAAATAACATCTATTTTTAATCTTAGTTTGACTGCCTAGAGAGCAGGGCAGTGTGAGACCTCTTACTTCCCATAAATAATACATGGAGCACTGGAGGGGCAGCTCGTGAGCTCTTTGCTGGAAGGATCAGGTCTGAGCAGAATTTTTGGTAAAACATTTGAGTCAGCAAAGCTCCTGGTGGGTCGTATCACACCACTGATATGAAGGGGTGAACGAGAGGATGCATCAGGGGAGAGGATCATGGTTTTTGGTTGGCCCCAACGACCTTACAAGGCTTTTCCACCCTCAGTGATTCAGCTGGATTCATCTTTCTATTGAGGTCCATCCACCCTGAGAAGAAGAGAGGGATGGGCAGCACCTGCATTTAGCACCTGCCAGAATCACTTGGTGGCTCACAGAGGGGTTCAGTCCTGTCCATGAGGCTTTCCCAGCTGCCCTGGGTTCATTCCAGGCAGGAGAAGAGCAATCAGAATGCTTTATTTATTCTTTGCAGAGCTGTCAAAAGATCATTCCTTCAGAGGGTGCATGAGGGTTCAACTCCTTGCATGGGAAGTTAATCTTTGATATGAGAGAAAGCGCGGGATTCGCTGGTAGGAAATTCTGCTAATAGATTAAAGGACTCTCCTGCAACCTTTTAAGGTTATTTATTAGTAATTTATTAATCCAGTTGGAACAAAACCCACTGTTGTTTTCAGAATTCATTTTTCAGGCTGCAGCCTCACACCAGATGACACTCGGGCGCTGGCTCTTGGGGAAAACACATCAAACCCTGGTTCATAATTTATGTAATGACATATACTTGGACACTGATTAGCTACCTTATCAGCCCTGTAATAAAGGAAGCATAACCCCTAGTTTATCATTCATTTATCTGAAGTCATTTTGAATAATATCACAAGATTGTAATGTAATCATTATGCTGTACAGCATGTGTGGGCCAGTACACTACACTGGCAGTGTCAGAGGACTGTCAGAGTTCATACTACTTAATTTGCTCACTTCTTACACATTTATGAAATTGGAGTCAACAGTCTGGTGGAGCAGGGATATTCCAGGCAAGAGACCTCCACAAATTGTTAACAGGGCGTTCCATGGGAAGGTGAAGAAGCATGAGATAAGGTGAAAACAGGATTTTTAGTTGAATTTAATGGGTAGTTGAGGAATGGGTTGAACAGCCTCCATCCAAAGCACTCGCTGGCTTTGCTGGCACTTTGTGCACAGGGAAAAAGTTTCCCTTCAGTCATCTTAAAACCTTCTGCAATTCAAAGGGGTCTCCTCAGTGTCTGCAAAGCTGGGAGAGCTCCTGAGTTAATAATGGGGCTCACAGTGAGATCCACAGGCTGGATAAACACCTGGCTCCTGCATCCCCTCAGCTCTGGGATGGCAGAAAGCACCTGGGGGGATCTTGGAAACCCAAGGGCAGCTCCATCCTTCTTCTCAAGGACGCTTGGGGGTTTATAGCCAGCTTTCACAAAATTTTACATTTCTGTTTGGGGCTCTGAGCTTTTGGGAATGGTGCTCATTCAGAGGGTTGGCTTTCTACCTTTTTCTAGACTTTGTGATTTAGGAGAAAACTTTGGACGCACAAACTGGTTGAGTCTGAAAGAACTGGGAAAAACCCCAGAGTATTTATATGTATTCCTAATGTTTATGCTGTTCTCATGGAATTCAGTGCTCAGCTTCCCAATTTTTGAGCGTCTGAGCTGGAAGTCTACAGCAAAACCCAGCAAGCCTCACCCAGAACACGGGGCAGAAGTGAAACACAGCAAAGACATCTCAGTACCTGCTCCTCACCCAGGCTGTCAGCTACCTCTCAAACTTCAATTCTATGGATCTGGAGGGGTTAACACCAGGTTAGCACCCAGGGATGAGAAATTTGGGGGGTTTCCAGTGGGCCTGGCCAGAGCCGTGACAGATGAGAGGGGCTGATGGATGGAAGAGCTGGTGACAAGCTGCACTGGGATAATGATTGCTGGGCAGCAGGAGCCATTAGGGTGTCATGGAAAACCCCCAAGATTAATGAACAGCGCGAGTTGGATAAGTAATGAAAAGAGGGAAAGGATGGGAAGAGTAGCATAATGTTTATTTTAAGATAGTTAATCAAAAGAAGGGAATAATTAAAGCTGCAGTTCTTTCCTGACATGAGTTTAGGGAAATGATAACTGCAAAAAAATTAAATAGAAATAAAACATAGAGCTGAGTATCAGTGTCCCAGTGGGAAGAGTGGAAGGACCTCTCCAGACAGCCCCAGCAGAGTGAGGGGATGGATGACATGAGAGTCTTTTCCTTCTGTGATTGCCAAACATCCCCTGCTCCATCCCTCCCATATAAATAATCATTCCAGCATTAGAGATTAAATGTTTACTGTAAAAACAATTAAATTTGTTTCTAGCACTTTTTAATGCACGGCAGTAAAATCAGATCATTTAATCATCAATCCTGCATCCAACGTTTATTCCCCAGAAATGCAATTCCAGTCACAATTTTATTTCTATCAGAATAAAAATATATTCCCCAGATTTCACCGCAGAAGCTCTTCAGTAAATTTTGGCACGCGGGTGCAAAGCTGATGGAAAAAGGGGGGATGCTCAGGAAATTCTCTCTGGGTGCAGAAGAGGGGCTGGGTCATGGGGGACAGGGGGTGACCAGGCCTTGCAGGGCCCTTCCAGGCTGCAATTCCTGCAGGGATCACAGTGACGAAGATCAAATGATATTAAATGAATGGGCTTGCATCAAGCCCAGACTGAAGCAGATGAAGCAAAAAAATTAAAGGAGTGTGCGATGCCCTGCACAGCTGGAACAGCGACAGAACCGCAGGAAAAACGGGAATAAACTTGGAATAGGGAGTGTCAGCTGGTGTATAAAACAGGCCAGGCCCCTCTGAAAGACTGGAAATTTAAATATGAATGAAACTTAAAAAATTCTGCTTCAATTAAAAAAAAAAAAACAAAACAAAACTTAATAATCCAAGAAATAATTCACGCTTAAACCAGGTTTTGTTGGATTCTGGAAATAACAAAAGTGTGAAATAAAAACGAACAAAGGACAAAGGCAGTAAAATGTGCAAAGACATCATTTAAAATACTGCAAAACCTCACATCACTTCAATTTTCAAAAAACCACACTTAAATTATAACAAAATCTGGAGCGGTTTTCAAACCTCAAAGCAGAAACGGCAGCCAAAATGGAAGAAAAATTCTCTTCTCATTTTCCAGGTTTACACCATAGTAAAGTTTTTCTACCTAAAATAAGAAAGTCATTGACAATTTTTTGCCATAGAGGGAAATCAGGAATATCTGATGCCACTTCTGGACTTTCTGGTACCACAATTTATTTAAAATAATATATAAAATGAACTTTGTTCCAGCCTCTGTCCAATCTGAGTGTGTAACTGTACATTTATTCTGTGAAGGCACAATAATAAAGCAGAAAAACTTGGTTTGGATGGTTAAAAAATTCAAAGGCCTGCTCAAACACAGGTAAATAAATTGGAAAATATTATGAATATTTCTCTCTCAGACTTTTTCATGTTATCACTCATGAAGCACTTCAATAACAAACTCCTTTTTTTCTGGGGATATTTGCAAAAAGCCATTTGTCAAACATTTCTCCATGGCTGTGTTTGCTGCATTGCAAAATAAATAATGTAATCTGTGATGTAACTGCAGAAAGATGCAGAATTTATAAGATGTGATCCAGGCAAGGAACAGATATTAGACCACATAGTTTCAACATTTTTTTCCAAAGGTCTTTGGGAATGTTGTCAATGCTTCCTGAGAGATGCAAGGGCTGCCAAGTGCATCTGCCTGCAAATTGTGCCTCCACCACCCTCACCAGCCAAATCCAGGGAAAATCTGAGCAACGTGATGCAACTTCAGAAATAATTTCTGTCCCATGTCCCACCTGCACATAAACAGCAAATTCTGGTGCTGCCCAGCCATGGATGGAGAGCTCTGAGAAGGAATTAATGAGTTCAGGTACTTTCATCAGCTCCAGCTTGTGCCCAGCCCAGTGCAGGATAATCACTCTCATTTCCCTCCTCACTATTCCAGAATCACTTTTGCAAAAGGATTGGATCCTCCCCATCCTTCTGCTCCCTCCTTGGTCTCTGATTGCTTCTCTTCTCTCCCACAGATTCTCTCTCTTTTCAAATTTAAACTGGATTTTTATTTCTAATTGTCACTGGGGTTGACCCCTCATGTTTTCCAATGGAATATAAACCAGAATCCTGGAATGGTTTGGATTGGAGGGGACCCTCAAATCCCCCCAGTGCCACCCCAGCCATGGCAGGGACACCTCCCACTGTCCCAGGTGCTCCAGCCCCAGTGTCCAGCCTGGCCTTGGGCACTGCCAGGGATCCAGGGGCAGCCCCAGCTTCTGTGTCCAAAAATGATCCCAAGGTAAAAGCACCACAAAGCCCAATCTGTCAGTCAGAGCTGGAAACCACCCCCAAGGTTAATAAAGGAATGTAGGCCACAATCAGACACTCATCTCCACTAGTGTGAGAAGAAGCTGCTTCCCAGTCCTTATCCACACAAACCAGTCCATCCAAACATCCCTGACAGCGTGTTCTACTGAAAAACCTCTTTTTTTTTTTTTTAATATATACCACGATGAGATGTAGTTCCATTCTAAAAATAGATCTCATCACTTATGCTCATATAAAATTTTCCCTTCCTAACACCCCACACCAAGCACTTGCCGGTCACCAGACAGAACCATCTCCCCCAGCAGCTCTATTTTCCAGCAGCTGCTCAGGTGGTTAAAAAACCCATCCTTACTCTGTTGACTTTAATTTACAATTGCTCATTTACCTTAAGTGACATCCATAATGCTTCTCCCCGTGAGCCTGATGCGTTCCTGCTGAAATGGTGAAAGCAGGGAATAGGTTTGCAAGTGGACATGGAAGCACAGCTGATAATTAAGGTTACAACCAGAATTAGCCAGTTATTTACTATTAGTGATTTTAACACCTGTTCTATGCAGTGCTGCAGCTGCAGATCCAGAAAAAAGCTGGATTGTGAAGGCTGAGGGTGTATTTACTCCCTGGTAGGGCTCTTTTGGAGCAGGAATCTTTCTCCAAACCCCCAAAAACGCTCCCAAGCAGCCTGAGCTGCAGACAGCTTTATCCTACCTGCACCAGCACGCCGTGAAAAGCACTTACATCGTGCTACATCTATCACATAATTAATCCCAACATTACTGCACGAAATCTCAGGTGAGATAATATTTTCCAGAAATGTTATGCTACAAAAAGGTCAAATATCATATAATTTTTTCTGCTGGATCCTCCTTTGAGCCGTGTTTACCCTAAGATATTAGATTCCAGAAGGTAAAAAAGAACAATAGCATTTGATAGTCCAATCAATTGAATGGGGGTGGACTGAGTGCCCTCGGTGGTGGCACAGGCTGGAGGAGTAAGGGAACATCTAGATGGGCTCCTGCAAATCGTTATACATTGTGGACTCAAAAAATCTGTTGTATCTCCTATATTTATATTATTTATATTATTTATATTATTTATATTATTTATATTATTTATATCTATAGTTGTAGTTATAGTTTTGCTTTATTTTATTTATAATTTTAATTTATTTTTATTTTATTTTAAATTATTTTTTATTTTATTTTATTTTAATTTTTTTTATTTATATTTAAATATTTGAAAGCTGTCTCCCAGCAGACCAGCCTAAAGGTGGGACACTTTCACTGGACTCTTTGCTCACAGACAGGGATGTCACCAAGAAGAAATTCAGCATTGGAGTAGCAGAGGAGGAAAATATTCTTAAGAGGTGTCACTCTTTGATTCTCATTATTAAATCAATAGGATGAGCTAACTTCAGGCTGCACAGCACTTGGAGCTGTTTCTTGTTCCACACCACCCCAAAACTGCTTCACAAAGGTCCTCCCCTTTTAAAAGCCAGTCCCAGGCCAGGTTGGACATTGGGGTTGGAGCACCGGGGACAGTGGGAGCTGTCCCTGCCATGGCTGGGGTGGCACTGGATGAGATTTAAGGTTCCTTCCCACCCAAACCATTGCATGATTCTTGATTGTATAATTCCAGAAAATATGACAGTGACATTTATCTAAATTACTCCATTTCCCTCTCTGGTGAACCTGTGCAGAGCAATTCCTTTTGCTGGGAACCTTCAAACCATTGGCTCAGTTAACCATTCCCATTCACTCCTCCATGAAGACAAGAAATAAAATGTACAGAACCAGAACCATCACCTGCACATCCCTATGATGCACCTCCATGACTTCCCCAAATCCATACATGGATTTACATGTTATTAATACCTCCTGCGTTATTAATGAACACCAGGAGGGAGTTAAGGCTTGCAGCAGGTGAGGCAGCAATTCCTGGTCCCATCCCAGGCAGGAAAACGCACTGGGAACCACAGCCATGGACATCTGGCCGGGCTGGCCCTGGTGGCACCCTCCCTCCTCCAGGGACAGGGATCTTCCCTGCCCTCCCAAGGATTCTGCTCTGGAGCCAAGCACAGTCCTGGGGTTTATTTTTAATTTATTTCCCAGATCTGATGGAGAGATCCAGAAAGCAGAGGGAGAGAATTGCTGCGGCCTCTCGTCAGTGACAGGCGGGATCTGGAATAAAACTCTGCCTTGCTTCTGTGGGAAGATTAAAGTGGTTTGGAAGCCTGAGAAAATGTCCCTTTCATTTCAGTATTGATTGGTCTTTATTGAACACACACACTTCTGCTAACGCTGCCTTTGGTGGGTTTTCTTTGGGTTTGTTCAGTTTTTACTTCTTTCATGACTTCAAGTGCTTTTGACAGTAATTTTCCCTTTGCTTAACTCAATCAGCTATTGATAAAATCCAACCCGAGATGCTGAGTCCTTAAAAAGAACCTGTGGTTTTTTTCTCTATTCTTTAAAAAGTATCACTGCCCGTATTTACTGTGAACCATCTGTTACACGTCTAATTAAAATATATTTGTAATGAGCTTATTAGTGCACAGAATATGTCCTGAACAGGATGTCAGTCAAGAACCGATTGTTTGGAGAGATAAGATACCTTAAACTTCTATTAGTGTAACAAAACCATGCGCTGGTATTTTCATCCTGTATAAAAGCAAATTCCAAGAGGGCAGGAATTCACACACTTTTTGTAATAATTTCCTCTTCAAATGTGTGGCTGTTCCTTTCTAATATAGAGTCAGATGGCCTCTTATAATTGCAGTATCAAATCTTTGCCTCAGTTTTCAACTGCAGGTGATTTCAAATGATTAAAGATGCACAACAGGGAATAAACAAAAATGCTTACATGCAATTATTTTTAATTAGTATTTGGCTATAAAGTGTGTGCCTTCATAAAAAAGTCTGTTATTCACATAAACATCTGTTACCATACACACAAGGAAACACACTGTAAGTCTGTCATCACATCACCAAAACAGAATATACTAAGGAAGGCTGGACAGGAAAGCCAACACTTTGAGTTTTTAAACAAAAGATATAAGCATAACTGCCAAAACAGACACTGCACCACACCTTTCAATTAGCGCAGCTCACAATCAAAGGAAGAGCTATTACCAATGGAATTATACTTGAAAATGTTAAAATAGATGGAATTATTCTTTGAAAACAATGGAATCTGTAAGCACAAGACGATTTCAAACTCTTTACTAATTTTGCACCAGCGAACATAATCAAAACGCTTCCTGTTTGCACAGTATCTCTGGGTGCTCTTCTGACAACTTTTTTAAATCTTGTTTTTGTTCGTTATTTAAGCCCTCTCAGAAAATAAAACAAGCCAAGGAACCCACCACCAAACCCCTGCTGTGGCGTTTGCCCATAAATAACCCTGCACTGCTCAGTTCTGGCCTCATTTTGCAGACTCAGGGACGCTGACATATTTTAAGCAAGCCTGCGACAAACAGCAGAAGTAAGAGAGATATACAGAGCGGTATAAATTAATACCACCATAATTGATAGGTGGAGATAAGGCTGCTCTGCGGAATACGGAGAATAAAATGAAGAGGAGGTGTGAGAGCACCTTGCACATGAATTACTGAATCGGTGGGAATTGCTGAGCTCTGCTGCGAGGAAGCTCTTGGAAACACCTCCAGCAGCCAAACTTAACACCTTACCTCCACCAGCAGAGAAACCCACAGCTTTAGCCACCGAATAACACACGGAATTTCAGTTTGCACAGAAATAAAACCAATTGTTTAATTAAACAGTGCATGCGAGGGGTTCTGTAGGCGGTACCTACAGCCAGAGAGGAAAAATTCCTGAATTCCTGCTCCTCAGTTGTGGCTCTGCTGGGACCGATAACCAACCCCAGCAGCAGAGCCACCCTGGGGGTGCTGCAGGTCAGGAACAGGGATGGAGGCTCCACCTGTGGTCCTGCCCCAGCCCCTGAACCATTCACTGTGCACACAAATCCTCCTGCACGTCCTGAGAGAGCTCGTGTGCTTTAAAATCCTTCCTTCACCAGCTCTCGATGAGCGTCCTCTGGGCCCGGCCTCCTCCTCAGAGCAGCTCCTCTTGGCCCAGAGAGAAGTCAAAAGTGCCCTCAGAGTTTCTAATGGCAAAGATGACCCTCTGCAAGGCAGCAGATCCGAGTCTTTTCCAGCTCCCGTTGATTTACAGGCCTTCTCCTGCACATCAGCATTTCATATATCTTCCCAAGTGTCAGAAATATGAAAGCCATACATTACAAGCAAAGAATGGCCCAGTTCATTACTATCATTTTATTTATTTAACAAATACGGTATTTAATCAGAAGGAACTGACAGCTGCAATTGTTTATTGCAATCATACAACACGGCAATAAATAAACATTGCACATTAAGTAGAAGGTAGAAGGATCACTGGAAACATCCCGTATAAAAAATCCTTCCTCAGAATTCCTCACTAACGGACAGTATTTGTAAATCTGTTGACAAAGAGCTCCAAAAAGATGGAGCAGTAAATAAAACACGTGAGAGCAGACAAGGTAGGTTTGGCTTTCAGACAAGAAAATTAATTTCTGGGTTGACTCCCGAACAGAACGGCTTCCAGTCGGCTCTGGACGAGGACAGTCACACATCACACCCTCCCTCGTAAATAAAAGCAGCCCCAGGAAGGGCTGATCTGCCTTTTAGTCATCAACAATTTTCCATAGCATAAAATGCAAATCACCACTTCTCCAGAGCATCCATGAGATGGGCCAGACTCCTCATCCCAACCCTCAGCAGCTCCACTTCACCCGCTGGAGTGGGGACCCTCCCCAGAAGAGCAGGACCATGTTACAGCCCACATCCTCCACTTTTCCTTTTTCCCTTCTCTTTGATTCTTTTCTCAGGTTTGCACGTCCTGGCTGATCCACAAAAAGCCAAGAAAACGTTATCTCCATTTCAAAAGCCTCGGATTTCAGGCTTCCTCCTGCTTTCTGCCAGCAGAAAGTGGGTTTTGCTTTAAGACACCTCAGCTTTCCCAACTTCAGCAAGAGTTTTGCAAGGCTTAGTGGAGCAGGAGTGTCTCAATAACTGTGACAGATGGCTGGGCCTGAGAGAAGAAATAACCATTTTCCTCCTGAAATTTCCTACATTGCCATGGCAGGGAGATGCTTCCCTTCACTGCCTAGGACTCCCCAGGTTGAGAATAAAGTCAGCACTTTTCTTTATTTCTCTTCTCTCTGGCTCTTCCCTCTGGTTTAAAAGCACCTATCATCCAGCTTGGAATGTTCACTTTGAGGGAAGAAGCTTTAACTCTTTGTCCCTTAAGACGAAGCAGACTCAGAAGGAAAAGGAGAGCAGATCAATCCTGGCAGTGTCACCTGGGGATGGCAGGGACCCTCTGCCAGCTGGCCTGGGCAATGACATCCCCTCATCCTCACCACTCCCCAAGGACTGGAATTATTGCTGAATATCCAGGTCCTGGTCCTCTAAGATGTGAATAAATGTGTGGATGTGGTTATGGGGACAAGGTGGCCTCGGCAGTGCTGGGAATGGTTGGACTCGATGGTCTTGGAGGGGTTTTCCAACCCCATGGATTCTGTGATTCTGTGGGCACATCTCAGTCTGAGCCTACAGATAAGGAATAAACTGAAAAAAAAATAAACTGAATTGTACTTCAAAGAGTAAAGGGAAAAAGGACACAGAGATGACAGCAACCAAAAAGTGACTGACTCCACTCCCTGTCAGATGGAAAATTCAGCAATTCCTCTAATAACTCCAGATGTCTTGGTTTCAACTAAATAAATACCACACAGAAAATATCAAAGCAAAAATGTTCTGTTCATTCTATTATATACTATATGCTAAATAAATGCTATTTATGTGGCTTAATTTTGAAGCTTTATTTTTTTACCTTTTTTAATTATTTCAAAAGGAGCTGATGGCAGTGACAAAAATAATAAAGTGTATCCAAGAAGGTTAAACCTGTAGTGTGGGCTGCTTGAAGGAGGTCAGTTGGAGCTTTAAAAGATGGTTTTAGTAGGAACTCGATGAATGAAGCTCTTCAAAAGCATTTCTAAGTGCTAATTAATGCAAGTCCTAGAGATAAACAAAGCAGAGAGGAGCAATTGTGCCTGCAACAATGTGAGGACTTCAAATGAGTGTCACATCTTTGAAGGAGGAATTTTAGTTCTTCACTTTATAAATTAATCTGTCTCCAGAAGCCTATTATTCCTCTAGCATACAACTTAAAAACAGGATGTATTTGGGAATTTCCCATTGAGGGAAACATGAAATAATGTGACAATACTTGTGTCTAGCACCGTGCCAAAAAAATCTCGTGTTTCTTTGTGAAGTTTAACTCAGAACCAGCTGATTCCTGGAGGCTCTCAAATGCCACTGCAACAACAACAACAGCTACTCTCCAATTTCCATGACCACGGAGAAAAATTCCAATGGCAAAGAAGCCTCACAGCCCAGAAGGCAAATAACAATAATTCAGGTTTATGGATTTGGTGCTTTTTTCCCTTAAATCTCATCATTGCAAAGGAATCAGCTGGATGGGTTGGGGATGAGGGGGGGCTTTATCAACTTTATTAATTAAATATACACCTCCCACTGTCCCAGGTGCTCCCAGCCCCAATGTCCAACCCAGCCTTGGGCACTGCCAGGGATGGGAATGCAGGAGCTCAGACAAAAGCAGACACTGGAGAAAGAAACTTTTATTTGCTTTGGAAATACTTTGGAAACACAACCAATATCAGGAGGAATCATGAGGAAACATGGTAAACATCTTCCTGGAAAATGAGGAATATTGTCACGTGGTGTCCTGGAAAATAAGGAATATTGTCACGTGGTGTCCAGGCCACTGGTAGCATTGGAGAAGTCTTACATGTGACAGCTGCTCTCCTTTTCCCCTTTATTTTAAATAGTCACAGCAAAACAATCCTGGTTGCAGGAGTCCCTGGTTCTTCAGAATGTTCCACGTTTCAAGTTTTCCTCAGAACTGGTGGAATCTCCAAAAATACCACTTTCTGTTCCCATTTTTCTGGCTCTGCCTAATAATTTCCCAGGTAAAACCTCAGCACATTTTGAACCCAGCACAAGATGGAGAATTTTTTTTTTCCTTTTCGAGCTGTCCCATCAGTATCTCTTAGCACAATTTTATGTAAATGCTGCAGCAAGAAGACTTGTCCAGCCTATTTTTTTTTCCTGCAGCATCCATCTCTGAGTGCCCTGATTTCCTGTTTCCTTTAGCTGGCTGGGATCCACCAGGAGATGACATCCCACCACTGCTGCCTCAAGCCATAAATTCATTCTCCGCCTGCTCAGAGGCACCCCAGTGTGTTTCATGCAACACAAACTTGTGACATCAATAATACTTTATAAAGTCCTTCTTTATCCGTGTTTTCTGTTTTCCTGCAAATCCCTAATTAGCCATCCTCCTGCCCAAGCAAATTGGATTTTTTTTCAGGGAATCCCAAACTGGATTTTTTCAGGGGTAGGGAATGGTCCTCCCAGTTCTCTTTGAAGAGTTTGGGCTGATTTACTGGGGAAACCACTAAATTATCACTGTGCTGAGAATAATAAATCATTATCAGCCAAAATCTCCGCTTCATTCTGGCAAACAGAAATACTTCTGTGGATGCCTAAGTGGCACAGGAACCATCTGCACCCTGGGGGTTGCGTTTGCTCCATCCCAGACAGGGTTTGGGAAATGTTTGGTAATTTCCTCACTCTGCTGTTACACACCACACTCACCTGCAGCTGCTACACAGAGCTGAATTAGTGTTTATGAGGTTTTTTTTCCTCATTTTAACCCTTTTCTAGATCATTTTCCACACAAACTGCAGCAGCTATGGGTCTCACTCTGAAAATTTCCCCTTCATTTTTCTTCTTTGAGGCTTCCAGGTTCCCTGTTGTCAGGTTTCACATAACCCTGTTACAGCTGTGAATATTTTCTCTGCAGAGCTGAGATGAACGTGGTGGAAAGCGCTCCATCTGCAGAGCTGAGATGAACGTGGTGGAAAGCGCTCCATGGCTACTGAGGAGCTTCTTCTTGTGGAGAGGAGATCCATGGATTTCACCCCTCTCCATTGGCACAGGCTAGAAATAAATATGCTTTTAGCCACCCCATTTGTGCCTCAACCTTTCAGCACCCTTGCCACTTATCACATTTTTCAAGGTCACCCACTAACACCGTCTCCCCAGTTGCCAAATCGATGCGAGCAACATCACACTTCCCATAAAAACAGTTCTGCTTAAATTCCAACCCCATGGAAAAAGAAAAAAAAAAAAAAAACAAACATTCCCTGCAACAGCTCAAATGTCTCAGGAAGAACCAAAGAACCCAGGGCATATTCCTTAAAAACAATGGATTTGAACCATTAATTTTGACTGAGCACTGGGACAGGCGTTCAGGACATGCTTTAGTAACTTAGTTATGTAAAATGGACATTTTTAAGCAGGGTTAGTAAGGCTTTGACTAAAGTAAAGCCAAGAGTCAAGCCCTCTGATGACTCTCTGTTTAGCACTGCAAATGGAAGCTGCCAGAGAAGGCACCGAGGTTTTGGACAGACAAGGACATTGTGACTTCATTCCAGGAAAAGTAAATACTGTCACTGCAATTAAAATAATTTCCAAAATTTTCTCTGCGTAAAACGAATTCCCACCAGTGTTTGCAAAAGCCTTTTTATGGACTGCTTTGTAATAGATCCAATCAGCACAGATAAACCCCAGATCTTCCCAAAAACCTGTAGTAGCAAGGAATGCCTCCACGTAGGATGGAACTCTTCCTTTTGGGATGAGACAATGGACCATTCCATGTCTGTCTTCAATTGCTCCAAGGGATTATTCAGGGATTATTTACTGTTTCCTGGCTTTATGGGAAGATGTTTTTCACCTGTGAGCAGAGCACAATTGATAGGAGGAAAATTTATTCCTACACTGGACTTTTCAAATCCCACACTGGTGTTCGTGCTACATTCCAGATGTGTGTTTGTGTGGGCACTTCCCTCTCTCTGCTCCCACACAAAATTCCCCTCCCAAGCAAAAGGTCCCAGAACCAGGAGGAGTCTCTGCAATGATCCCAACCTAAATCAACTGCTATTTACATAAAATAAACTTCTTCTGGATGTCGGGTTGCCAAAATGGATTATTTAGTGGAGCCTTGTTGTTACACCTCCTGGTTGTGCTGCACGCTGGTGTAAGATCCATGATGATTGCAACCCATTAGTAACTGTCACTACAGAGCTCCTGCTGCAAAGGAAGGAGACAGGGAAAAATACCTCCTCCCCAGGAAATGGAAATTGGATTCAGGAGACATATTTATTCTGGATTTTGAGCCTGGTTCCCTGCATGATCGGTGGCAACTCTCTTACCTGGCCTGCTCCACGCCTTCCCCCTCTAAGGAGGGAAATGAATCGTGCTTTCCCTGCTCTGAAAACGTCATTTATATTCTCAGATGGAAATGGCCAAACGCAGAGTTAGGGCCGTGTTCCTTTCCTGCAGGGCAATCCAGGATCGTTCACACCTGGTGACACTTGGATGTCCTCTGGCTTGGAAGGCAGGAGCCCCTGTGCCAGAAAATAAAGCCTTTAAGTAGGAGCAAGATTAACTTCCCTGGCCAGAAATGGGAGTGGGAAGGCTGGGAGCGACAGGGATAACAGCTCCAGCAGAAATTCCAGGGGTTTTGGATCTGCTGTGGAAGAGCCCAAGCTGCTGCTCATGCTGAGCTGCCCTTACACCCACCAACATCTCCTGCTCCTCGTGGGACCAAAGGAGGAGCAACTCACACCCAGCACGGCCCACGGAATCCTGTGGATGTTTGTCCTTTGAATTGTGCTGATACTCTCACTTTGTACCCGAGTTCCGCACAGGAAAATTACATCCCTGAAAAATTCCGACCCCCTCTTACGGGCAGCAGCTGTTGAAATAACTGCTTTGCAATGTAATCCCCTTGTTCAATAATTCTTTGCCTTCCAACGCTGTAATTTACATTTTTGCCAAGGAATCAAACTGGTACTTAAGTATGAGAATAACTGAGGATCCTGCCTTTGTCTCCAGCCAACTGATATCCTAAGCCCTGCTATGACATTATATAAATATTCAAAAAATGCCTGTGAATACCATAATTTCTCCAGGTCTCACAAATGAGGAATTATCCAAGTAATGGATTATGAATGGAGTAGTAATGTATGGAAACATTACCCACCCAAAACATATTAGAGCTCCCAAAGACTCAACATGAAACAAAATGTGCTAGAGGTTTAACAAAATAAAGCTGTCCCCCGAGATTCAGCCTCACTAATTCCTATCAAAAAACTCCAGAAAGGTGAAAATACTTACAGATACTGTTTATTTCTAAATATTATCAGCTGAGGAGTACATTCAGGAAGATGTTATTTAAAATACCTGCTTAAGCAGCCACAAATTTGGCAAGTTTAAAGTGAAACCTTGAAGCTTGATAATCCAAGATTTCCAATATGAGGTCTTTTAGAAGGTTGTGCCTTTTCCTCACAATTATACTCATATTTTGCCTCTAGTTGATAAATTTATAACAATATGTAAATATAGCTAATTTGGCTGTATTTTGAAGCAAAGTATTTAAATAAAAATGTAAGGCACTGACTGGCACAGGGTGCCCAGAGCAGCTGTGGCTGCCCCTGGATCCCTGGCAGTGCCCAAGGCCAGGCTGGACACTGGGGCTGGAGCACCTGGGACAGTGGGAGGTGTCTCTGCCATGGCTGGGTGGGAATGGGTGGGATTTGGGGTCCCTTCCAACCCAAACCATTCCAGGATTCTGTGAGTAGCTCCCTGCTGAGCCCAGGGTGTTTGTTGTGACTATGTCTAAAATCTCTGTGGAAGAAATTCCTGCAAAGTTTATGGAGCTGCTGGCACCACTTTGAGGAGCCATTGCTCAACCCAGCCCTGCTCTGCTGTCAGCAGGCCAGACCCTTCCACCAGTTCTTACTCAAGCATCCCGTACTCGGGAGAGTGGGGCAGAAGTAAAGATTACTCATCTGAGGAGTTGCAAAACTGCTGCTGAAGGTTTCTGCCCTGGAGCCAGCCATTGTATGGGAATGACTGAGAGGGGGAGGAGACAGCCTCTCTTCTTGGAAAGAAAGTTCTAGGAATCAATTTAAACTAATTTAAGAAGTAATTGTTTACAGACTTTCCTTTCCTTTCCTTTCCTTTCCTTTCCTTTCCTTTCCTTTCCTTTCCTTTCCTTTCCTTTCCTTTCCTTTCCTTTCCTTTCCTTTCCTTTCCTTCCCTTCCCTTCCCTTCCCTTCCCTTCCCTTCCCTTCCCTTCCCTTCCCTTCCCTTCCCTTCCCTTCCCTTCCCTTCCCTTCCCTTCCCTTCCCTTCCCTTCCCTTCCCTTCCCTTCCCTTCCCTTCCCTTCCCTTCCCTTCCCTTCCCTTCCCTTCCCTTCCCTTCCCTTCCCTTCCCTTCCCTTCCCTTCCCTTCCCTTCCCTTCCCTTCCCTTCCCTTCCCTTCCCTTCCCTTCCCTTCCCTTCCCTTCCCTTCCCTTCCCTTCCCTTCCCTTCCCTTCCCTTTTTCTTTCTTTATGCCTTATACCTCTTCTCCTTCTTCTCCCTTCCCCCCCCTTTTTCCTTTTTCCCTTTTCCCCCCTTTTCTCTTTTTTTTCCCTTTTCTTTTTTAATTTTTTTCTCTTTCATCCTCTTTTCCTTTCCTTAAAAACTTGCAAAGCCTGGCACAATGGGTTTTCTTTCTTGGAGGAGATCTCTAAATTGTAGGAAATTTGCCTCTTGGCCAGGCTGTGCTGGCTCAGAGCCAGACTGGCTATCTCCATTCTCATCCTTTCCCGTACTCTTTCCATCAGCAAAATAAAAATGTTTGGTAGGTTTGGAATTTGGTTTTAAGTGAAGCAGAGCAGAGGCTCCTATGGACAAATTCCCAATTGCAGAACTCGTGATGGGCCTCTGGCACGAACAAAAGTTGACAAAACCCATGGAAACAAACAGAAATGCTCCCATTGTCTGCAACTGGCCTTGGCTTGGGGTCTCACAGCTTAAATTTCATCAAACAGGAATGAGCTCAGGATTAGACTTTCTTTGACTTCCCTAAAATTGTTTAGTTGCAGGTTGAGGGACATTCAGTGTCAGTGGGGAAAGAGAAACAGGGGTGGTGAAACTTCCACGTGAAGAAAAAGTGTCTGGATCCTTAAAAAATACTGTGATCACATTATATGAAGGAAAAAAAAAATGAATCAAATATTTTCTGGATGACTGAGGCACAGAATTTCTCTGTTCCAGCCCCAACAGGGAGCTTTGGGCAGGGCCATGCTCCACATCTTCCCTGAACAGCTGGGATCAGGAGGAGAATCCCTGGGCACTGAGTGGAAGTACACAGAACTTCCTCCTGCATTTAAAAACAAAAAATAAGTCCAGAGATCTCTATGCCCGACACCAAACCACAGACAATGCTACAAAATACACTTGGCTGGGTGAATATCCACAGAAATGGGAGCCACAGCCGTGTCTGAAAGCCAAGCTACAGAGGAGATGCAACCATGGCCTTGAGAGGCTCCCAGAGCTGGAGAGGGACTTTGGACAAGGGACGGAGGGACTGGACACAGGGAATGGCTTCCTGCTGGCACAGAAGAGCTTTGGATGGGATATTGGGCAGGAATTGTTCCTGTGGCTGCCCCTGGATCCCTGGCAGTGCCCGAGGCCAGACTGGACATTGGGGTTGGAGCACCTGGAACAGTGAAGGTGTCCCTGCCATGGCTGGGGTGGCACTGGATGAGCTTTGAGATCCCTTTTAACCCAAACTATTCTGGGATTCTGTGATTCTGACACCCCAGGATCTCATCAGAGGGTCCCCCATGTCAGACCACCCAGATGATCCCACCCAACCTGCACCCCGTGGAACACTCACCCTCCATGAGCACCCCACCACGCCCCAAGCAAACACCAGGGCCCCCAAACCTGTGCCAAAGTTTGTCTGAGGTTTGCAGCTTTAATGGGAACAAGGCTTGGTCCTTAAATAGGTGCTATATTTATGGAGCAAGGAGTAGCCAAAACGCAGGGAAAACTCAGCCAACTGCTTTGCTATTTTTGATGACACGACAAAGTCTGATTTTCATTAAGTTTTGCACATATATATATCAGGGGTCCTCCTAGGGACTAGGGAATGAATGCACTTTGTTTGAACTCTATGGCTATTATATACTACTTTTTATTGATTTTTTTTTCCCTGTAATTCTCAATATAGTTCTTGTGTGTTCATGGAAAAATATTTATTTTTAGACCCACAATATTTCCAATATAGTTGTTTTCCTCCTGTTACAAACACTGCCTGATTACCGGGAACATCTTCCCTGCTCTCTTTAAAAAAACCAAAAATTTACAAAAATATAACAAGTAGGATTAACAATTTCAGTCAACTTGAAAAGGCAAAATGAAAGCAAAGCTTGGGTCAGTGTGTTCTACACTCTCAGATCTATATTTTTAGTTTCAATGGTGCCCTGCCCACATTTCTGGAAGGAGAATTTGCCCATGAAGTAAATACACAACCTTGTGAAAAGTTAAGACTTTCTGTTTCAGAATGTTTTCTCTAGAAAAACAAATTAGGAGGCCAACTTGGCCACCTGAAATATCACTCCATTCTTCAGCAGTGATACTAATGGGTTTATTCATCAGGGAGAGGGACAGGGAAGGGATGAGGGCTGGGCATCTCCTGGCACAGAGAAAAGGGAAAACCTGGCACTGCCCTCAGGGTGGAGCCTGAAACCTTGGAATCCCTTCTCAACTCAACTCAACTCAACTCAACTCAACTCAACTCAACTCAACTCAATTTCCTTTCTGCACAGTTTGATGCTGGTCCTCCAGAGCTAAGCCACGCTTTTGCAGCTTCTCTGGCCTAGGGAGGAATTCTGTGACCACCTTGGGATTCCAGCCAATCTCCTCCCAGTCCTGCCCAGCTCCAGCCCCACTCCAGACACAGAGTTTGGCCCTCTGGGGGAGGACAGGAGGAATATGGAGGGAGGAGGGAGGTGGCAGCAGCCTGGGAATGCACCAGGGAGATGCAGCAGGGCTGCAAAGCTGGGGCTAGTACCAGCAAGAGTGCAGGGCCATCAGGGAGCCATCTGGGAAAAATCATTTTATTTATAACTTAAGTAATAGCACAAGCCACACAGCAAATCGATTTGCTTTTGGATTCCAGCTATTGTCTGATTGCCCAGACAAACAGCATCCAGTTTAAGTGGAGTCCACAGCAGTAATAACAAAGAAGGAACACAAATTTTAATTATGTTTCTCCAAGTCTGTATAAGTATTGGAGAACCACATAAAAATGATTTTTTTTTTTACAAACTTGCAGTTGAAAATGTGTCATTAAAAGCTATGAGTCTGATTTTCTGCTCTGCTGGTCAGGATATTAACCAAAATGATAAAGTATTCGCTGTTTGAGGGGAGAAAAAGGAGAGGGAAATAAATGCTGAAGGTTCCATGCCAGAGATATTCTGAGAACGATGCTAAAACGAGAAACTTTATCACCCTTCACTTGTTGGGGCTGTTTTGCTGCAAGAAATTGCTGGAGTAAGAGAAGAAAGAGAGTGGAGAGAGAACCAGAAAACAAAAACAAGTAAAAATGGGGAAAAAAGATAAAAAAGCGGTGAGGATGTTGGAAGCACAAGTGAGAGTTTGTGTTGGGGCTGTTGGGTGGCACCTGTGGCAGGAGGGCACAGCAGGCTCTGACTCCACACCATGCCAGGGGATGGCAGGACTCCCCTCTCCCCACGATTCAAATTAATTTCTGCTCTCTCCGCTCACATCGTCCCTAATTCTGCAAGCCTGACTTCATACCCGCTGCAACTTACATTTATTTGTAATCTCACTGCTTACACTCCACTGAACAATAAAAGAACAATAAACTTAATAAAAAGCCCAAGTGATTGGAAATAGCTCTGGGAATGGCAGTCCAGTATGAAAGCTATAAATTTACTTGTATACTCATGACATTGTCAGCTAATTTTTATGAAAAGCCCATCACAGAACATTGCACCAAAACACTGTGATCACTCGTATGTCACCCATCATACTTCCCCTGATAACAAAACAGAAAATGCATCATAAAATGATACTTCAAACTACAAATTCATCTTGAAATGCTCACTGTATACAGTAACAATTCTTTCCTGACCTTGTCTTGCACCTGAACCTTAAATTAATCATTCTTCTTCTATAACATTAAAGAATACCCAGTGGTCCTTTTTATTGAGTTTAAAAGCTAAAACTTCAGCTAATAATATCATTATTGTTTTGGTTAATATTTCCCTATTCAAATCCACACAGAGTTAAGAAGTTATGTGGTGCAAAGTAAGGAATAAGAGTTTTGGAGCTGCGATTGAAAAGTATTTTTCTGTGCTCAGATCAGAAAGTATTGACTGATATTTAGAGGCTGAAGCAAAGCCCCCTGAAGTCAAAGGAAAACACCTATTGATTTTAAACGTTTTGGGATCAAGCCCTTAACACCTAATCCTGAAAAATGCTGAGTACATTAAAGCCACATAGGAGCTCCGGATATCAAGAATTCACAGGGCTAAATCCTATTAAATACATACTGTTATCCTGACTCAGACTAAGGTACTCAATTGGATTAATTAGGAAAGGTTTTCCCGGAGATGGCCAAGATTTTCACCTCACTCCTTCAGTGGACATGCTGTTGAGATGACAAATGGGACACGGGACAGCATTTGCAAGTGCCTCCCAAGGAGATTTTAATGGATCAGATCTCCAGTGAAATACTTGAAGCCTTTCTGACACAGAATTTAGTGATTTGGGCAAATCTTGAGACATGAATGGAAGGTTCTCTGGCACCTGGAGATGGCTCTGCAGACAGAGGTAGGAGACATCTCAGCTCACCCTCGGGGCTGATGTTATTCAGTCTTTATTTCTTAATGCTTCAGCTAAAAATTATAAAAAACATAAATCCTTTTTTTCTCTCCCTTTTCCACCAGCAGCAGCTTCTGCCCTCAGTCAGGAGCTCCAGCACAGGGAGTTCAAATCCCAAATTCCCTTCTGCCCCTGGGAGTGTCGTGATGCTGAAGGTTAGCAGAACAGTTTCAGTGGAAATGTGAGTATCATTCCTTTAAACAAAAGCAGAGACATTTGATTAGAGCCCCATAAAAATCAACAGCTTCAATTGTCATCACTTCAAGAGAAGCGTGACACAGCTTTTGTTTGGAGCCTTGCAGGGGGAGCTGCAGCCACTGGGAATAACAGGGCAGGAAATGTGGATCCAGGTTGTCATCCTTCCAGAGAAACTCCTGCCCTGTCCTTGCCAAAACAAGGAAGGATGAAGGAGCGAAGCCTCCCCCTGTGCCTGCACGCCCCAGCTGTGCTCAGTCCCACCCGGCAGCCCCTCCATCCCTCCCTCCCCAGGACCAGGAGCCCCCAGGTTTCATGGAGCTGTCCCAGATTAACTTCTGTATCCAATTCCATGGAAATGGGAATGGTGGACAGGCTGAAACAATAGGGAAATAACTCTTGGACAAGGACATTTTGACTCCCTGAAATAACAGGGACTCAAAGTGAAACACAGGATTTGTGTCTGAAGACGACTCTGGGGGACAGAAGAATGTGAGGAGGAAAGGGTTCCTCAGAACCCAGCGTTCAATATCAGATACCATCTATTGAACAGCTGCTTTTTTTAGGGCAAAAATCAAGTGTATAGTGCCAAACAGGTCCCAGAAGCTCATCCTTGCTGGCAAGGCTCAGAGCAGGCCTACACAATTCTCAGGGGAGCTTTCTCTGTGCCTGCTGATTGTAAAAATTCTGTGGGGTCAGACCCTGCAGGAGCTCCTGGGTTAAGGCACTTTCCTGCTCAGCAGTCCTGGCATGGACTTCCCTTTGCCAAAGCCAAAACCCATCCCTGGAGATGGCAACTTCCCTCTGCCCGCAGAGAAACTCCCTGAAGGGCCTGGGCTCAGTGTCTCACCCTGCTGGGACTGCAGAGAGACGAGATCAGCTCCGAGGAAATCCTGTCACTTGAACATCATAAAATGCAATGGTTTGAGCTGGAAGGGACCTTAAAGATCATTCCTGCCATGGCAGGGACACCCTGCACTGTCCCAGGTGCTCCAGCCCCAATGTCCAGCCTGGCCTTGGGCACTGCCAGGGATCCAGGGGCAGCCACAGCTGCTCTGGGCACCTGTGCCAGGGCTGCCCACCCTGCCAGGGAACAATTCCTTCTCAAAATCCTATCTAAATCTACCCATTTTCAATTTAAAACCATTCCCTGTGTCCTCTCCCTCCATCCCTGTCCCCAGTCCCTCTGCAGCTCTCCTGGAGCCCCTTCAGGCCCTGCCAGGGGCTCTGAGCTCTCTCTGGAGCTGCTCCTGCCCAGGTGAGCCCCCCCAGGTGTCCAAGCCTGATTTTAAGAGTGACACAAAACTCCTGGAGATCAAGGAGGGAATTTCCATTGGCCTCTGGAGCATCACTTTGTGGGGACAGTGGCTCCTGGGAAAGTCTGGATTAAAAATACAAAGCGACAGCGCCCAAAGTGAGAGGAGGGTGTTAAGAATTTAGCGGACTAGAGACTAGAAAAGTACAAGTAGCTAATTCTAAGTCCTGCACCTGCAAAATAGCATGTCCTTAGGCCTAGCTGGGTATGATAACAAGTAGACAGAGAGATGTGAGAAATAGGGAATGTGGGCCCAAAAGAACGAGGAAGAGCTGATGCTATAGTTTAACCAATAGATTGCTTGGTTTACAGAATATTCATAAGCTTGTTATTTGCTGTTTAAGTGTCTGATGCTCTCTTCAATAAATAGAACTTGCTGATGACTCAAATTGAGCCCCAAGTTTCCCTGCACCCGACAAATAGCTAATCCCCGACACAGGCCTCATTCTGCAACAGCAGGGTTCAGAATCTGACTGATTAATAAGCACCATTATATGGATCAGGAAATATCACACCTGACAGAGCTGCCAAAGACAAGTCAATTTTGTAAGAGCAGGTTTTATTGTGCTGGTAGCAGAGGAAAAAACCCAATGTTTGACAAAGAAAAGAAACTTAACATGTTATTGAGGATGTTTATTTCTTTTATCATATTATCTATGAATCTTTTATAAGTTTTCAGTGAACTATATTAATTAAAAATTAGTTCTGGGAATATTTTGCTTGTAGCCTAATAAGCTATTACGTCAATACAGATTTTCATGGACTATTTTAAATTTGAAATAAAGGGGTCTCCTGAGTATGCGCAATGGAGCAAAAATGTAACAAAATAAAAAAAGTAGAATGTTCCACACTTCTTTCCTTGTGCGAGCTGAGGATCAGGTCTGGGTTTTTCAAAGTTACTTTTATGTGCTTTATCCTAAAAGTTTAATTATTATTGAAAGTTTTATGGACTTACCATGAACTTGATTATTTATTGCTTTTATTATGAAGTTTTTCACTTTATTGGGATCCATCCCAAGGCTGCCACACAAGGCAAGGCTTTTCCAGTCTTCCCTCCCAGTACAAAACAGCATCTCTCCAGGAAATGCTGATTGTGGGTCATGGTTTGGGTCTGGAGGCAGGGATGGGGTGAATTCATCCCAGAATTCATCCTGCAAGGATGGGGTGAATTCATCCCACCCATCCATACCAGGGTGGCAGCTCCTCCACAGAAGAAAAGAAATAGGAAAAACTCAAACTCTGGGCTGGTGATGGACAGAATGGATTTTCTGGGACTCCCAGCATTGAGTGTAATTCCCATTTTGGGAGACCCACAGAAGCAGAACCAGATCATAAAATACAAGGCCAGAATGAAACTCTCATTTTAAATAATTCCAGAAAGAATGATCAAAAAATGTTGTGTCAATGACAGCTGACAGTTGTCAGTTTTATATAAATTGTATCTTCCTTCAACTTTTTGCAATTACATTGAGATGAGAGCTTTAAAAAAAAAACATGAAACACTTTTTTTGTGGTTTCTTTTCATTTTCAGCAGGCTGCCTTTATGTATTTTCCAACACCTGGACAGACCTTGGAGGCATCAAGGAGATGAGCTCCGAGCAGGAATGGAGAGGGACAACTCAGGTAAATACTCACTTTGGAGGGCTCATGCTGAAGGAACTCTGAATTAAGCAATGTTTTACAGCAGTGTAGCAGATCCTATCCCACTAAAGCCTGAATTTTTGGCACTTTTCTGTTATAAAATTTATTTTATAACACTTTTTTATTCATTTATTTCAGATTTTTTATATTTAAAAAATAAATGATGAATTTTTTGGTGAAATCTCCCATGCCTCAAAGCACTTCCATATATAAACTCTACTATCAGGGTTTAAGACAAACTCCACATCTACTTATGAATTTAAAATCATCATAAGGAATTTTGCTGATGAATAAGTGACAAACAAAGAAACACCATTGAAGTTTCTTGATGTACCAGTCCCTAAACAACACCTGTAAGTCATAGGTGAGCTTTAGTCTTGTGGCCAAATAATACAATCACAAGAGAGACTTTAGAATCCAGAATCTTCTGGAAAAATATTCCTAATTTGATAAATGTGCCAAAATTAACATATTTTGAGGGCCAAAAATATGACCCCTCCTGGCTGTTGCTGTCTGATTTTTCAATTTCATTTTGAAGGCATTTTGTTGGTTTTGCTGCTTTTTTTTTTTCATGCAGCAGCCTCCTGAAAACATCAAGCAGCAACCTCACAGGAGAGACATTGTCCATCATTCCAAAGGGATCCAAGGGTGTGGGAATGTTCCTTTCAGCCTTGTCCATGGGCAGACACACTGAAAACCCTGAATTTCCATGGTCATGGTTGGAGTTACCACCAATAAATGCAAACACTGTCCAAACTAGAAACTCCATCAATTAATACTGAATTTGGAAAAGGAGTTGAAAAGCTGCAATAATGAGAAATTGCTTTTCCCACGGAGGACATTGAGCAGATTTTGGATCAGCTTTTGGATCAGCCCAGACTCCAGCACACCAAAGCCTCCCAAAGCCAAGCCCTGGGGCCCCACTCCGGTGCTGTTCATGGAGACCAGTGTAATTAATTGTAATTATTTAGCCTCCCAATAAGCAGCGCGGTGCCGGTTGATTTAAGCAGGTTCAGGAACCAAAGCAAACAGCAGTTAATTGATTTGCTCGGGTTCACATCAGAGGGATCTGCCACAGAGTGGGATGAGAAGCACGGCCCCTGATTCCCACTTCCCTGCTTTATCCCCAGGCTCCAGCTACTTCCACGGCTGGAGTTCATGTTTTTAAAAAGCCAGGGAAAATCAACATCACCCATCTTTGTGTTGTTTAGTTTGCAGGTTGAAACGTGCTCCTCATATTCATATTAATGAGCTGCTTCTCATGAGGCAACCCATTAAATTTAATAGGAGAGCAACAAAAACCTCCCATGAAATGAAATAGTTGCAGTTGTGTTTACATTTCCTTGAACGCTGCACTTTGCATTCCCGTGCTAAGAGTGAACTTTGCTTTTATTTTTTAATGATAAACAGGTTTTAATGACTGTCTTTAGCCTTTCCTTTTCTGCCACTTTCCTCTTCTCTCCTGGTGGGATAACAGGATCCCATCCTTCACCGGGCACTGGGTACACAATGTCCTCCATAGGAAAAGCAATTTCTTATTATTGTAGCTTTTCAACACTTTTTCCAAATTCATTATTAATTGATGGAGTTTCTAGTTTGGAAAGTGATGAACAAAGAGTCCATTTAAAACACATTTTTCAGTGGTTTTGAGGTTAGTTTAGGGATCAGTGCACCATAACCTTCCCTCTTCAGAAAGGACTCCAGTGTTGTTTCAAAACACATTATGAAGCCCAAACTCTGGCAGAAAGAGGATTTCCTCCTGGCTTGGTTCTGCAAAAACACCATTTTTGTCAGCAAGATTTCATTATTATTAAATTATTAGTATGCTTTTTAAATCTCAAACAAGATCCCCCCTAGCCAGATGGCCTTTGCAAGCAAAATCCAGCACTATGCAGGGAGCACGTGGGCTCCAAAGGAAATCCTCAGGTGATCTAAAAGGCAGCAAAACTTTTCCCAAGCTCCTTATAGCACCTTAAATCAGGGCAATATTAAGTTTGGAAATCCTGGACTCATTTGAACTGGCCCCTGACCTGCAGAATCCCGTATTTTAGGATAGCACCTGAATATAAATCTAACAGCAAATGTAGCTGCTGCTGCTGTGGTGTGGTGGCCCCAAAACAAGAGGGGCTGTGATAAGGACAAGAGCAAGCTGAAGCCTCCAGAGATCCCAATGTTTGTGCCATAAATGTGGTTCCTTTGTCTCCTCTCATGGGAGCCCCTCTGGAGCCAGGCTGGGACACCTGGGGGTGCTCACCTGGACAGGAGCAGCTCCAGGGAGAGCTCAGAGCCCCTGGCAGGGCCTGAAGGGGCTCCAGGAGAGCTGGAGAGGGACTGGGGACAGGGATGGAGGGACAGGACACAGGGAATGACCTTAAGCTGAAGAAGAGTAGGTTTAAATCGGATATTATGAAGAAATCCTGTCTTCGCTTCTTGTCTTAATAACATTTTTACATAAATACAATGTGAACTGTGAGGGGAGTAAAATCCTGCAGTAACCTAAAATTAAAATAAATTGAAGTGGAAATGTTTTTCTTTTCTTTTCTTTTCTTTTCTTTTCTTTTCTTTTCTTTTCTTTTCTTTTCTTTTCTTTTCTTTTCTTTTCTTTTCTTTTCTTTTCTTTTCTTTTCTTTTTCTTTTCTTTCCTTTTCTTTTCTTTTTCTTTTCCTTTTCCTTTTCTTTTTCTTTTCCTTTTTCTTTTTCTTTTTCTTTTTCTTTTTCTTTTTCTTTTTCTTTTTCTTTTTCTTTTTCTTTTTCTTTTTCTTTTTCTTTTTCTTTTTCTTTTTCTTTTTCTTTTTCTTTTTCTTTTCCTTTTCCTTTTCCTTTTCCTTTTCCTTTTCCTTTTCTTTTCCCCCCTCTATTTAGTGTCTCTGTGATATGAATCTGGCAGTGAATGGCTCCCACTGCCAGAGGGCAGGGCTGGATGGGATATTGGGAATTAGGAATTGTTCCCTGCCAGGGTGGGGATGAACTGGGATGGAATTCCCAGCATGTGGCTACTTCATCCCTGGCAGTGCCCAGGGCCAGGCTGGACATTGGGGCTGGAGCACCTGGGACAGTGGGAGGTGTCCCTGCCACGGCAGGGTTGGCACTGGGGGGGATTTAGGATCCTTTCCAACCCAAACCACCCCAGGATTCTCTGATCCCCAGTTCTCAGGTGTCCTACAAGCCCATTCCTGTTGGTGATGATGCTCCAATCTCCTGTCCCTGCCAGATGAGCCCAGGGCAGTGCCCAGGGGTGAATCCCTGCTGGATGAACCTCTGCAGAGGAGGAGAACCACACTGTGCAACAACCTGACACAAACAGCCCAGCACTTCAGGGTGCATAACCAGGCTGAAGTGCAGCTGAAGTCATGTGGCTTTCCTCCAAAAGCTAAAAATGAAAATAAATGTTTGACTGAACAGGAAAAATGCAATACCCAGGAAGCTGCTGTGTTGCTCTCCCTTAATTTTCCTGTAGCCATTAGAGAGACATTGTTTCACAGCTGTTTTATTTTTCCTGCTGCAGGATCATGCCTCTCCCAGCCTTTGTAATTTTAATTTCTCTGACCAATCTCCTCTTAAACTTTTGGTTCAGCAGGACTGGAGCCCACGGTCCTGCCACAGTGCCCTCTCCATCCAGCTGTGCACACCAGAGCGCCTGGCAAGCAAAATAGCAAAGGCTCTTTGTTTACACATTTGCATCTCTTTGCTCCTTGTGTTTCTTTGTCATATGATTATTTTTTTCTTAATAAGGTGTTCAGGGCTAGGCTGGATGGGGCTTGGAGCAAGCTGGATAGTGGAAGCTGTCTCTGTCCATGGCAGAGTGTGGGACAGGATGGGATTTAAGGTCCTTTCCCATCCAACCCAGTCTGTGATTTTTTTGGCAAAAATATCTAATTCATAGAAATGAATGATTAGATAAACCAGAATTTACGAAAATAAATGCTCCTCCCTAAACATGGAGGAGATGTTGGATATCCAAGAGCCATCAATATCCTGGGAAGACTCCCTGGAGCAGCTGTTGGGGCTCCCTGGCTTTGGCAAGGCACTATGAGTGTTCCTGGCTGTGGATCATTGCTCTGAAGGAGCCAAGAGGGGAAAAACAGGAGGGAAGCCAGAATTGGGAAGGGCAGGATCTGCTGGAGCCCTGGGATGCTCCTCATCCTGCACCACCTCCATGCTCAGCTATCCAGGAGCGAGGAGCTCTCCCAATGCTGCAAGCCTAAACCCCACAAGAAAAACTGGAAAGAATTAAGGGAAGATGATAGCAGCTTGCTCCTTCAAAACCAGAGGAGGAATCACAGCCTCAAAGAGCTGCAGCATGTTTCTTACAAACATTTGAGCTCTGCTTACATCAAATGTCCTCGTGTTCGGAACAGGTGGCTCACCAACCCTTTTCCTCTGTAATTTCATTATGAAAGCCGCCTTGTTTATCTCAGACTCATCTGAAAATTACAAAAAAAGAAAACAAAATGTGTTGGAAAAGTGTTTATTGGGAGTTGCAGTCTTGGGGGATATTCTCCAAGGGAAAGGGATGTTTAATTAAACACACAAGGCAGTGCTCGCCCAATGGAAGGCGCCTCTGAAGTCCTGGTGGCTGTTTGCTGGCACACTTTCTCCCAGGATTCCTCAGGGAGTGTTTATTTTGGATAACTCAGGCTTCCACAGGCACACCAAGAGGTGAGGTAACAGTTAAAGCATCACCACGATACAGCTTCCATTTGGGTGACATCTTTCAGTTTCTCATTCAAGACAAGAAATAAATAAAATCAAACCACACAGGGACACTTCCTCTGCATCCCCAGCACCACTGTTGATGCTGATCACGTGGAAAACTCAGCATTTTATTTTCTTTTTTTTTCCCAGAGTTCTCAGTGGATGTGCAACCAGAAACAAGGAGAGAAGGGCTGAATGCTGAAGAAGGGAATTAGCCAATTTGTTAATGACAACTTATTTGGGTGCAGCCCCATTCCCTTCGGAACGGGCGCTCTTTATTCAACCTTTCAATGTCAGTTATCATTTTTAAAGCAGCTTGACCTGGAAGCACACAGTTAAAATTGTGGTGACTGTTAATGACAGTTTTATTGGACACTATGCTTATAGTTCACATTTTGAGGTCTGTATGTAATTGATCTTTCTCCCCTACATGAGAAACACTGCAATGAGTTGGTTGCAGCACCACATTATAGATATAGAGAAATAATAATGATGTCACCTTGAGATTCAAAGATCGTGGAATAGTAATAGTCTCCTAGCTCATTCTCCCAACTGTGATGACCTCTCCAGTACTAAATCTTAACAGTCTCAGCATTATTTGTGAATTATTCATGCTAGCCTTTTCCCTCACTACAAAATCAAGGAAAATGAATGCATCATGCTCTGTCAGCTCCACAGGTATTTTGGTAAAAGTATAAAATGTTATTTGGTTTCAAAAAAATCCGTGCAGCAATACAGGTCACTTGCTAGGCTGAGCAAAAACAAAAATTCATATGCAGAAGAGATGGGACACATCCATTCTAGGGCTGGATGAGGCATTTTGAATCCCTGGAAGTTGGGTTTTGATTAATTACAGCTCCTCCTGCAGAAATAAAACGGGAATTAAAGAAGCATCAACACACACAAAGCATTTTTCACCAACTCAGACGGGGTTGCCATCATTCCAGGGACTGAGCAGGGCGTCAGGACACGAGGAGCTATGGGCTGGGGACAGAGAGACACTTTTTAATGTCATATTTAGAGGTGGAACAGGCAGTGATGCTCAGGAAAGAGGGCAGCCATTCATTCCCTGCCCATTCCAGCCAGAACAGCGGTGGCTCCTAAAGGCAGCAGGTTGATAACTCTTCTAGACCATCAAAGCTGGATAATAAGAGAGCGCTACAGTTTTATTCCAGTGATGGATCTCATAAAAAGTGCACATGGGAATAAAATAAAATGCATGTAAATGTAAACTCGAGCAGATATCCTGATTCATCTGTAGCTGGTGACCTTTAAGTTCATTATGAAAAACAAATGTCAAGCTTTCAAAAGACAGGAGTATCCCTGGCTTTGCTGGGGATTTTGTATGCTATGGCACAGACTGTATTAATTTAGTCTGGCATCAATAACCTTGAAATCAGGATTTTGCACTAAAAATCTAGTTTTATGTTTATTCAGAAAGCAAAGATAAAAGGCGACTTTATTTTAAGGGACCCTCCTGTGGCTACAGGGCAAACGTAATGTAACACTCTGGATTTCCACTACCTTGCTATTCAATGCCAGCTCCCATGGCAACAGATTTTATAGGAATACAAGGAGTGTGATGAAGATCTCCCTTGATTTTGCACCGAGTTTAATTATGGAAAAGTCTCCAGCCTGCAGAGTTCCTTGGCATCCGTGACACGACAAATGCTCCTGGAAAGCCTCGGTCAGAACCAGCCACAGGTCCCCTGGAGAAGGAAAAGAACCTCAATCATCCACTGTAGAAAACTGAGAGAGGCTGGATGTTGATACTGACACCAAAAATTTCAACTGATTAACAGGGGAATATCACGTAATTGCTGAAGAAACAACATCTGATCAATTAATTACTTCTCTAACTCGAACAAGAAGTGCTTTTATGCTTCCATTCTCCCTTCAATTAGTTCATAAGCTGGAAGACAGTCAGTCTGATGAGACTAAAGAATTTAAATGTATTTTTTCTCAATTTTTGCCTTTTGTTTTTGGTTGTAGTTATGCTAACAGAGCTACCTGCTGTCTCTCTCTCTATCCTCTTTGCCCCTGCCAATAAAGGGACATTCTCACTGTGAAAAATCTCCTGCCGTATTTTTGAAGGAACAAAACCCCACTCACATCTCAAAAAGAAACAACAAAAGCATCTACAAAAATCGATGGTTTTAGTGTAATTGAGCATCATCAGGACCTTATTGCAGTTATGGTGCTTTGACATGCCCAGAGAAGGGACAAAAACCATTACAGCCCAACAGGTACTCACAGTTAAATGTTGGGACAGCAAGAAGTTGAAGAAAATTGGGATGTACAACTTCCTTCCATCCAGAAACTTTGTCACCACAAACTACATCAATTACAAATAAAAATAACCCAGATTTTCTCTTCAGCTGTCCTGTGGAGCCAGGCTGGGAGAGCTGGGGGTGCTCACCTGGAGAGGAGAAGGATCCAGGGAGAGCTCAGAGTCATTTCCAGAGGATCCCAGAGACTGGGGACAAGGATGGAGGGACAGGACCCAGGGAATGGCTCCCAGTGCCAGAGGGCAGGGATGGGTGGGAGATTGGGAATTGGGAATTGTTCCCTGGCACAGGTGCCCAGAGCAGCTGTGGCTGCCCCTGGATCCCTGGCAGTGCCCAAGGCCAGGCTGGACATTGGGCCTGGGTATCCCTGCCATGGCAAGGGGTAGAACTTGATCAGCTTTAGGTCCTTTCCAACTCTAACCATTCTAGGATTCCATAAAACTCAAAAGGACTTTTGCACTGACTTTAGTGAGAAAAGATTAGTTAAACTATTTGTATTTATTTTCTACCAAAAAATCTGGACTTTCGATCACGTTCTAGCTATATTTCTGCCTTTCACTCTGCACAAAACAGCTCCATATTTAAGCATTACACCAAAAATTCCTGTATTTCAAACTCTCTGAGCCCGTGTGGTGCTCGGCTGAGGATGGACGGAGGGCTGCAGACAAGCCACGAGCCCTGAGCTGTGTTGTCACTGTCACAGCTCTTTGAAGCACAGACAGGCACTATCAGCTGATGCTGTGCAGGGTCTCCCAGCCACAATGGTGGAGTCATTCCGCCAGAGCGTTGGATTTTCCTTTCCTGATGGCTCCTGCACATGAAAGAGACCCTTATCTGCCTGTGGAGCAAACAGGGGGCTCAGGGCTCATGGCACTTCTCCTCTCTGACTCTGCTCCTGCAACAGCCAGAGCGGATGGCCCCAGCCATCAAAGCAGAGCCACGCTCTGAGTGGTGACAAACGACCCTGAACTCGGAAAAATGCAGCCTGAGCTATCTGGGGGGAAATAACCTTAAACAAAGGTGCTCGGTGGTGGGAGGAAATCTGGCCAGGAGCGAGAGCACAAAAAGGAACGCGGGAGTGATACCAGCGGATTAAATATGAATAACTGAAAGCTTTCAGAATCGTCTGCGGGCTCCTGACGGCACATGTGGCACTTGGAGGAGAGGACAGGGCGGGAGGTGTCACTTGTCACCGGCCAGGGCACAGCACACAAACCCTGACACTTCCTCCTGCCTCACCTCCCCATTCCCAGCAGGATCCTGTGGCTCCAAAGGCACAGAAATGCAAAATGCAGCTCCTCAGTCCTGGCCATTAATCTAAAAAGCTGCACCACAGTGACTTAAAGCAGCTCTTTTCAAATTCCCTTCCCTTTAATTCCATAAGTACCCAGCTATTTTAGGCTCTTGATATAAAACCCACCAAATATTTGTGGGTAATTCCTCTACTTCTGCTTAGCCTTGTAAGCCCAGAGGAATAGAGAGCAGCAGACCTAGATCCCAGTTTTAACTTTACTTTCTATTTTAACACCAAATTTCCATGGAATTGCTACAAAAAAAAGCAGGGAAGCATTTTTGTGGACAGTAATTCTGTTGGTTAAATCTGCCTTTGATCTTCCTTAAGTTTGTTTTTCCCAAGGTGTGATTGTTTTTACTGTTCTTTATTTCAACTATGCAGATATTTCTATATAGGCCTAAAAAATTTTGCAATCACTCATTTCCAATTAAAAGGGATCATAGGGAAATGCATTTAGGGAGGTTGATCAAGTCCTTTTCTCTTTGGAAAAGAAAAGAAGAGGGGGAAAGGGTGAATTCTTGGTCATTGTACATCCTCCAGCCTCTCTCAAACTGTAATATTTTGTATTTTTCTGAAAATTCTCACTGCATTTTGCTTCCATGCTGTGTTTGTGCTCACTGCTTTTCAAATTTCCTTGCCAAATATGCCTTCAAAATGAAATGCATGTTTTCAGGATAGTCCATTAAAATTACTGAACATTTTCAAGAAAAAATCTTATTTCTCCATGCCTGCACTTTTAAAGAGAGCAGAGCCTGGTATTTCTTAATTTTTTTTTGTGATTCAAAATATATAGATATATTATGTTATATGAGGCACAGTGATGATTTTATTCCAACATAAATGTCATTCTCACATAGTAATTTCATTTGGACTAGCAGGAGTGACTTTTTTTTTGAGGTGTTTGCACCTAATATTAATGTTAAAATTTAAAATATTTCATGGAAGGATAACGACAGCCAATTAACAGGCAGGGCAGGATTTACTGGTTTCCACTGGAAATACCAGCTCCCTCCTACTCTGGGCAACATTTTAGAGCAAAATCATTATTTTTCTTTAAAAACATCTAGGAATACACACGTGGAAGTGAAGAAACATGCCCGTTTCCCCTTCACTGTTTACCTCCAGGCCTTGCCAGGGAAATGCCACTCCGGCTCTGAGGTCAGCCCGCGTTTGAGCAGTGCTCCGCATTCCTGAACTCCTTCCCAAATCTCAGCAAAGGCAAAGGGAGCAAAACAAATGGCAGATGTGGGAATTGGGGAAAGGAAACGGTCATTTTTCCAGCATGGGTCATGGAGAAGAGATTAGTGAGTGCAGGATGGCTGAAACACGCTGGCACAGGCAGAGGAGCTGGCCTTGGCCCAGGACAAACAGTGCCAGAGCTGGGAGAGACGGGAGCCATGTGCACGGCTGGGAGCCACGTGCCATGGAGTGCCCCACGTGCCATGGAGTGCCCCACGTGCCATGGAGTGCCCCATGTGCCATGGAGTGCCCCCTGGTCCCATGGAGTGTCCCCTGTGCCATGGAGTGTCCCCCACATGCCATGGAGTGCCCCCTGGTCCCATGGAGTGTCCCACGTGCCATGGAGTGCCCCACGTGCCATGGAGTGCCCCATGGGCCATGGAGTGCCCCACACATGCCATGGAGTGCTTCACGTGCCATGGAGTGTTCCATGTGCCATGGAGTGCCCCCTGGTCCCATGGAGTGCTCCCCACATGCCATGGAGTGTTTCACGTGCCATGGAGTGTCCCACAGGCCATGGAGTGTTCCATGTGCCATGGAGTGCTCCCCACGTGCCATGGAATGTCCCATTTTCCATGGAGTGCCCCACATGCCATGGAGTGCTCCCCACATGCCATGGAGTGTCCCACGTGCCATGGAGTGTCCCACATGCCATGGAGTGTCCCATTTTCCATGGAGTGTCCCACATGCCATGGAGTGTTCCACGTGCCATGGAGTGTTCCACGTGCCATGGAGTGCCCCACATGCCATGGAGTGTCCCACGTGCCATGGAGTGCCCCACATGCCATGGAGTGCCCCATGTGCCATGGAGTGCCCCCCATGTGCCATGGAGTGCCCCACATGTGCCATGGAGTGTCCCACGTGCCATGGAGTGTCCCACACATGCCATGGAGTGCCCCACATGCCATGGAGTGCCTCACATGCCATGGAGTGTCCCATATGCCATGGAGTGCCCCACATGCCATGGAGTGCCCCACGTGCCATGGAGTGCCCCACGTGCCATGGAGTGTCCCACATGCCATGGAGTGTCCCACGTGCCATGGAGTGTCCTATTTTCCATGGAGTGTCCCACATGCCATGGAGTGCCCCACATGCCATGGAGTGTCCTATTTTCCATGGAGTGTCCCACATGCCATGGACTGTCCCACGTGCCATGGAGTGCCCCACATGCCATGGAGTGTCCCACGTGCCATGGAGTGCCCCACACACGCCATGGAGTGCCTCACGTGCCATGGAGTGCCCCCTGGTCCCATGGAGTGCCCCCCACATGCCATGGAGTGCCCCATGTGCCATGGAGTGTCCCACATGTGCCATGGAGTGCCCCAAGTGCCATGGAGTGCCCTGTGTGCCATGGAGTGTCCCACATGCCATGGAGTGTCCCACATGCCATGGAGTGCCCCACATGCCATGGAGTGCCCCCCACATGCCATGGAGTGTCCCATGTGCCATGGAGTGCCCCAAGTGCCATGGAGTGCTCCCCACATGCCATAGAGTGCCCCATGGGCCATGGACTATCCCATGTGCCATGGAGTGTCCCCCACATGCCATGGAGTGTCCCATGTGCCATGGAGTGCCCCACGTGCCATGGAGTGTCCCACATGCCATGGAGTGTCCCACATGCCATGGAGTGTTCCATGTGCCATGGAGTGCCCCAAGTGCCATGGAGTGTCCCACATGCCATGGAGTGTCCCACATGCCATGGAGTGTCCCACGTGCCATGGAGTGCCCCAAGTGCCATGGAGTGTCCCACGTGCCATGGAGTGTTCCATGGGCCATGGAGTGCCCCACATGCCATGGAGTGCCCCACATGCCATGGAGTGCCCCATGTGCCATGGAGTGCCCCACGTGCCATGGAGTGCTCCCCACATGCCATGGAGTGCCCCCCACATGCCATGGAGTGTCCCACGTGCCATGGAGTGCTCCCCACATGCCATGGAGTGCCCCAAGTGCCATGGAGTGTTCCACATGCCATGGAGTGCCTCCCACATGCCATGGAGTGCCCCACATGCCATGGAGTGCCCCATGGGCCATGGACTGTCCCCCACGTGCCATGGAGTGCCCCACATGCCATGGAGGGCCCCCTACATGCCACGGAGTGTTCCATGTGCCATGGAGTGCCCCCCACATGCCATGGAGTGCTCCCCACATGCCATAGAGTGCCCCACGTGCCATGGAGTGCCCCACGTGCCATGGAGTGCCCCCCATGTGCCATGGAGTGCTCCCCACATGCCATGGAGTGTCCCACGTGCCATGGAGTGTTCCACGTGCCATGGAATGCCCCCCACGTGCCATGGAGTGCCCCACATGCCATAGAGTGCCCCAAGTGCCATGGAGTGTCCCACAGGCCATGGAGTGCCCCACGTGCCATGGAGTGCTCCCCACGTGCCATGGAGTGCTCCCCACATGCCATGGAGTGCCCCAAGTGCCATGGAGTGTCCCATGTGCCATGGAGTGCCCCACATGCCACGGAGTGTCCCCCGTGCCATGGAGTGCCCCACGTGCCATGGAGTGCCCCCTGGTCCCATGGAGTGCTCCCCACATGCCACGGAGTGCCCCATGTGCCATAGAGTGTCCCACATGCCATGGAGTGCCCCACGTGCCATGGAGTGTTCCACGTGCCATGGAGTGCCCCCCATGTGCCATGGAGTGTCCCACACATGCCATGGAGTGCCCCCCATGTGCCATGGAGTGCTCCCCACATGCCATGGAGTGTCCCACATTCCATGGAGTGCCCCATGTGCCATGGAGTGTCCCCTGTGCCATGGAGTGCCCCACGTGCCATGGAGTGCCTCACATGCCATGGAGTGCCCCACGTGCCATGGAGTGCTCCCCACATGCCATGGAGTGTCCCACATGCCATGGAGTGCTCCCCACATGCCATGGAGTGCCCCACATGCCATGGAGTGCCCTTGGCTCCCCAGCTCCCAGCCCTCCTGGGGGGTTTCCAACACAGGCTGGGATGAGCAGCTCCCCTTGGCATAGGGGAATGTGGGCAAAGCTGATTGATCCTGGTTGGAAATGGATCCTGCTTCATGTTGGGATTGCAGCTGGACCTTCCTCTTGGTAATGGCAGGAAACCTGGCTTGGGAGAGCCAGGACACTCTGGAAAGCCTCAGGAGAACTACAGAGGGTGGGCAGCCCTGACACAGGTGCCCAGAGCAGCTGGGGCTGCCCCTGGATCCCTGGCAGTGCCCAAGGCCAGGCTGGACACTGGGGCTGGGAGCACCTGGGACAGTGGGAGGTGTCCCTGCCATGGCTGGGGTGGCACTGGGTGGGCTTTAAGGTCCCTTCCAACCCAAACCATTCCATGGTTCTATGGATTCTGAGTAAATCCCTGATTTCAGTGCCATGTGTTAGTGACACAGTGGCAGGAGATGCCAGTCCAGGTCACCCTCAATCCAGGGAACAATAATTTACCTCAGTAACTCCAGTCCAAACAGGAATTATTATTCCTCCCCACCACCTTCTCAGACCTGTGCAATATTTTAGCCACATTCCCACCGAGGGCAGGCACAGCCAGGGTAACTCTGGGAAAGGGAAAACACAGCTCTGGAGACAGGAAAAGTGGACCCAGAGACCACCCAGCCACGGCAGGACGAATGAGATGTCATCCGTGGCATCCCACAGCTCAGGATGTTATTCTTGAGCAGTGCACAATCAATTATGTCTGTATGGAATGACTCCACTCCCCTTTTTTGGGTCTCCGGGAAATCTTTGTTCAAATTGAAGATGGTTTTCTAACAGGCTCCACTCTTTACCCAATTTTCCAGCTGAGTTGACTGAGGCCCAGGCAGGTCAAAAGGCTTACCCAAGGTCAGGGAGGGAATCAATGAGTTGGGTCAGATTAGATCTCAGCCTGTTCCTTGCTTTTCATCCTCTGTTGTTCCTGCTGGACCACTGTTAGAACCAGGTTAACAAAATGTCATGGATATGCTTTAAAAATATATATTTTTAAACTTGTTATTCCAACAAGAATTAAGTTCTTTAGACAGCATGCTATCTAAGATTAGGTTTCAAGAGGTGAGGCCTTTGCTGCAAGGAATTCAAAATCCAGCACAATGCAAAATATCCAGCAGGAGAAAGACTTTTACTACTGTATAAAAATAATAAAAATGCAGAAAAGTCAAATTCACAGATCAAATGCTGAAGTGCTCACTCGGGTCAAGTTCTGCCTGGCTTTAATTGTATTTTGCCTTGGGAAAAGGCTTCAGATCTGGCCATAAATTAGTATGCTGATCCCATGGCATGAATGGTGTTTTATTTACTTATTCCCTGGAATATGCTGCAGAATTCAAGTAGCAGTTAAGCTAAAAAGAGTCACTCATCCGAATCTGAAGGAACTGTGGTGCTTGTGAGAATAATCTTGGGCTGCCTCTTCCAACCACCCGCTGGGTAATTTGGCATGAATTGCCCAAAATGGCCCATTTCCCCCCAAGAGATGCTTGTGTTTCCTGAACTTAGGCACCAAAAGCTCTGGGTTTTCAGGAAAAATGGCTTCCCTGGGAGAGCTGAGCCTTCCTCATCCCTGGGGATTTCCACACCCACTGATGGAAAGCTCTGAGCAGTCTGGAGCTGGTGAATGGGGATGGCCTGGAGACCTCCTCCAACCCAGCCAGGATTATTTTCCAGTCCTGCAGCATCACTGGATACTGTCCTTCTCCCGATTCATTTTTAAAGACCACTTCAGGGGCAGTTTTTCCCCCCAGCTGTCCCTCTGTGCTTTGCCAGTTCCCCTGATAGATGTGGCCTGGAGAGAGAGGAATACAAGTTTATTTCCCAGCTATTACTCCATAAATAAACCAAAAAAAACATTCATCAAACTGTTGTTTTTTCCTTCGTTCACTTTCATCCCACCAAACCACAGAAGAATTGTTCTGGGTATTTTGTTTTCAGACAATGGGGAAAGGTTTTGCTTTGGAAAGTCCAGTCAGGAATTTTCTTTTCCCGATTTTCGGGTCCGTCACAGGCGCGCTCGGAACTCTTGGCAAAGTTCAGCACTGAGGAAACTGCATCTCATCACTTCTCATCTGCAGATCAAAGCAATTCACTGGCAACATGAAAAGCCTGTATTTAAAACCTGACAGGATACCCTTAGAAAAAAAAAAAAAATTAAAAGAACAAGCTCAGAAATTCTGGGAAGAATGCATTCGGAGCTTCAAGCAAAATAAAACAACATCTAAAAAGCAGCATTAAAAATATCCTCGGACGCAAGAGAAACATTTGCATTTGCCCAGTGCTGAAACAATAAACGAATGAAAACGATCTCTGCTCCGTGTTCCAGAGCAGGATAAAAACTGTTCAACCATTAAACAGGGTTCAACTCTGCTGGCTTTCCTCCTGTGCTTCCACAAAGGCCAGGAAAAGCTAAACCAGGCAGGAGATGACAGAAATTTGCAGGAAGCATCCTGAGACCGGAGAAATTTGGAAAGTTTTAAACAAAATGTGCATATTCAGAAGCAAAGCACTCATTCACCTGCTCCTCCTGCCTGCTGGTGCCTTTCAGCACTTTCAGAAATAGAAATGTTTCCTCTCTTTTGACTGGCACAGCTCCCCTCTTCCTCCTCGGGCTGGCTCTGGAGCTCTTTGCCTCCACCTCGTTTTTGTCACAACTGGGAGCACACGGAGGTGTCAGCAGCTGCCTGACCTTTCCCAGGTGTGCATCTCCACCTTCCCCACCCTGGGACCTCCTTATGCTTAAAATCTGCTCCAGCTTCACTTGAACTATTTCATGTGAAGGTGCTTAATGTCACAAACAATTTTTTCATTCCTCCCATTGCAGGTCAGTCGGCATTTTAATGTTTATTATTAACCAGCCTTTGAAGGCTGAGCATGGAACAGATTTGCCTCCACGGATGGACACAGGGGAGCATCCCAGGCCAGCTGTGCACCTGCACCTGGACTTGCTGGACTGTGGCCTCAGGAGCCTTTTGGAGGGAGGTCAGCTGCCAGGGCTGAGGGAACACAGCCCAGCCAGAGGATGCCCCAGCATGTGGCTCCAGATAACCAGAGCATTCCTCTGCTCCCAGCCTGGACATCAGCACCCTCTGGGAGCAGGCCAAAGGGAATTTGACTCATTTTCACACTTATAAAACATTTTATCTACTTATCCATTTGTCTGCTATATGCTCGGGCTGCTGTTTGTATGGGGAGCTGAACTCAGACCCAAGCCAAGATTGGTGTCAGGGACAGGAACAGCCCAGGGTATGTCCCACTACTATTATGGGACAATTCATGTCACAGAGACACTAAATAGAGGGAAAAAATAGAAAGAAAGGGGAAAAAAAGAAGATAAACATTTTCACTTCCATTTATTTTCATTTTAGCTTACTGCATTTTAGGGACTACTCACAGTTCACATTGTATTTATGTTAAAATGTTATGAAGACAAGAAGTGAAGACAGAATTTCTTCATAATGTATAATTTAAACCTACTCTTCTTCAGCTTAAGGTCATTCTGTCTCTCCATCCTTGTCCCCAGTCCCTCTGCAGCTCTCCTGGAGCCCCTTCAGGCCCTGGAACAGCTCTGAGCTCTCCCTGGAATTGCTCCTGTCCAGGTGAGCACCCCCAGGTGTCCCAGCCTGGGCTCCAGAGGGGCTCCAGCCCTTGGAGCATCTCCATGGCTCCTCTGGATTTATGCTGGGGATCCTAAAGGTGGGCACAAGCCTCCAGGTGGGGTCCCTGGAGCAGAGCAGAGGAGAGCACCCCTCCCTTGAGCTGGGCAGGCTGCAGGGATGAAACCTCCTGAGGAACTCTTCCCTCAGCGGCCACCAGCCCCTCACAAAAGCAGCAGGACAATGTGAAAACGGCACACAGGTGATCCAGAGGGAACTGGAGTCCTTCCTCCCAAAACCCCGCACATTCCTGCCTGTGGGGAGCAATTCCACGTTAACAGCTCTGACTGCTCTCCTGCGGGTGTGTGATGAGCTTTGCCCGCACTCAGATCCTGTGGGGCTGGAGTCACACCCAGCTCATAAAATCACCCAGAACCCATACTCCCAGGCTCCCCAATGTGTCACAGGGTATTTCAGCATCTGAACCGCCTGGCATTCACTGGAAGAATCCTGTTTCTCTGCCACGGATCTTGGGCTCTGCAAGCTCCTCCACGAGCATTTATCATCCCTGCCTTGCGAAGGAGCGCGGGTGGCTTGAGGGACAGAGGTGCACCTCCTGTAATGGTATATTCTACACTCTGCTGCAACCTTTCTTCTCATATTTCAGAGTTGAAAAAGGCCTGTCAAAAAGGGGCTATTATGAAAGGGAATTTGAAGACATTCATAAACATCGAGACAGAAAATTGCATTTTCAATATGAGAACCTCAATAGTTAAGGCTACATTTGGGAGATCACTATGGCCCTCTTATTTTCTGCTTACGCTGTCAAAGTTTGAATTCATGTTGGGTTTTCCAGCAATTCAAACAAAGGATACTTTCATAAACATCCATTTCATAAACTACAGCATATCTAATTCTTTGGGTTCTGAAGGCTGAGCTGAATGTAGTGTTTGTGGTCTACTGAGAATATGTCTGGAAAACATAAAACAATCTACTAGGTAAGTTACAAAGCTGTTGACATAGGGAATGAAAATGGAAATTCTGTAGTAGTTTCCTCCATCCCCGGCTTTACGCTGTACTTTGCCTGATGTGAGCTGATTGGTGCAGTATATCTTGATGTTAGGATCCCATTTCAGAAATGTTCTGACATTATCTATTTGGCAGTTTGAAAAATAGTATCAAACTCCCAATGCATTTGAGCGCACGTTTCAACCCAGCAAGCGTAATATCCATTTCCTCCGGTGCAAGAGGCACATTAGGACCAACTCCAAGTGGATTCAATTCTAGGAATGCAATATGTGACTCCACACAACCCCACACATGCACACACGGCCTGCTGAGAGGGACCAAAAGGAATTAACTTGATTTGATTTCCAGCCTCTCCCAGCAAACACACGGGTCTGTCCCTACCAAGGAATGGATGATGTGAGTTCTGTGAATGCGCTGTTGGCACCTCACCTGCCCATGGCACAGGGAGGGACGGAGAGAGGAAATCTCATCCAAAATAAAATGAATTATTAGCAATATTTTCAGAAGAGCGTGTAAAGATAGGATAAGGGGGAATAGCAGAATAAGGAGGGCAGGGATGGATGGGATATTGGGAATTAGGAATTGTTCTCTGTGAGGGTGCCCAGAGCAGCTGTGGCTGCCCCTGGATCCCAAGGCCAGGCTGGACATTGGGGCTGGAGCACCTGGGACAGTGGGAGGTGTCCCTGCCACGGCAGGGTGGCACTGGGTGATTTTTAATGTCCCTTCCCCCTCAAACCCCTCCATGGTTCTGTAATTTCTCAAACAATTGGCAATGATTATGAGGCCGGGCACATCTCTACCCAGGCTACAATCACCAAGTCCCCTGAAGGATGTGTTCTCTTTCAAATATGCTTAATGTGTCAATAGGAAAAAAATATATGCTGTAAATTTTGCTGTAATCATTATTGGAAATGTTTGAGCCTTGCTGGAACTTGGCAATAGCTTCACTAAATATAGGACTCCAGGCACACTTAATTTAACAGGAGATTTATCAGTGGTCTTATTGACCCAAAATTCCTCTTATTTAACATTTATAAGTTTTTTTCACCACACAAATTTCTCTGTACCACAACAGATAAAATTTATACCGGGTTAGCTTCACCAATATTTGTCAAAACATTTTCCAACAACTTCTGGAATAGAGCAGCCAGGAGATAACTAAAGCACCTGAAGTAGGGCATATGAAACACCATAACTTTTTACAGTTTTGCCCTAAAGAAAATGCAGCCAATCTCTGCTAATATCCCTTTCATTTACACGCTTTGCTACGAGATTTCCCTAAAGGCATTAGTGGCTGGCAAACAACTCCCAGCACCTTGATTACAGGAAATCATATTTCTCCCGATCCCAAGCTTCTTCATAAGTACTGAAAATGCCTTGCCTACTAAAATACATATTCTTAACTTACCAGTAATTCTACACCTCGAACCACCCAATTTCCTTCCTCTCCCAGCACAGGAACCACTTGTATTCCTGCTCAATATATCCTAACTCCTGCTTTACTCTTTGTTTTTTTTTTCAATAGAGATGACTCTGAGCTTCCACATCAAAAGCGGAATCAAATAAGTTTGGAGAATATTTTGGAGGAAGAGGGAGAGAAACAAGATTTATTAGTGAGGGTTACAAGATATTTCAAAGATAATAGCAAGTTAAAATGTACATATTTTTACCTGAATTCCCTTGAATTTAAAGAATTATGGAGGTTTGAAATGCTCCAACTGCTCTGACCCAGACTGAAGGGGGAGCCCCAGAAAATGGCACATCTTCAGAACAACCCTTGGACCTCTTTTCTTACCTACAGATCACAACCCAAGCCATCAAAATTTAACTCCTTGCCCTCATACACCCATCAGACTCCAGTTCCCAGTGATCCAGGTGCTTCCAAGCATTTCACATCAATCAAAACACAGAGACCAGCTCCCAGTATGCTGGAAAACAAAAGTATTGTATAAGAGACTACTTCTATTACTCAAATCCTGTCAAGAAACTGGACTGGGAATGTTTTCACACACACAGGGCCAATTAAAGCACACAACGTGCCCAGCTCTGCAAGGACAGGAACATTTCCAGATTTAAATTTGCAGGACACATCCCTGCTGTTGAGAAAACACGAGCGTCTTGGCAAACAAAACCACAGTTTCTGGTTTCATTCAGCCCTGCTCCTTTTTTTTTTTTTTTTTTTTTTTTTTCATTTTTCCTGGTGATTCCAATAGTGAAAGGCAAGGCTTATTTAGTGGTTGAAGTGAACTCACACCAGGTGACACTGCTGGGGCTCTCTGCAGCTGAGGAGAGGCCGGAGGAGCAGAGGAAGCGCTCCAGGCCAGGCTCTGACTCAGTAAGGCACACACAAAGGCAGAAATATTTCATGCCTCTGCTCCAATCTGACAATTTTCTCTGGGGGGAAATTAAGGATCCACAAGTGAGGTCCAAATCGCAGCGATTTGCAATCCTGCATCTTCCCCAGGCCCCATCTGTTTGTCTCTGTGCCTGGCCAGAGGGTCCTTCCAGCTCCAGTGCCCAAGCCTCTCCTCCACAGCAGATGTTGCAGAAAGGAGATGCTTCCAGAGGTTAGTCCTCAGCAAGGAATTTAATCCAGGCTGAAATAGTTGTGAATTGGCATCTCAAGGCATTTAATAAAACTCTTCCTTTTCAGTTTTTCCATCCCACCCCACCACAATCTTTGACTGTAAAGTTCATGTGTTGGTTTAAGCTTTGGTTTGCTTGGAAGACAACTGCAGACAGATGTTCCAGTCCTGGGGAAATACCATCCTGTCCCTGAAAATGCCACATTAAATGACAATTCATAACAAATAAAGAACTGAGAGGAAACGCAATGCCTTATAAGCAGCAGGCTTAAGTAAAATAAAAACTGAGAGAAAATGCCTGGAATGAAAAACAAAGATGTTGGACGTGACTTGAAAAAGTTTTAGAAGTTTAGTGCTTTTTTACAGGATCAGTGTTATGAAAATTCACTCACAAGCTTTAGTATTAATGAACCAGACTGGATGTGTCACTGAATGCTGGAATTCTTCTAGGGAGAAAATTAGACACATCTAACAGGGCACAGTCCCTCATTGTTAAAGGGCTGGAAATCCAAGAGTTCAGTGCTTGAAATGATACTTGAAGTGACAAAGATCCGAACTTGGCCAGCAGAAGGCACAGAGATTTGAATAAGATTTTCATAATTCTGAAGACAGAGTGAACATTGGTCAGAAGCACCTTTCCCACCTCATTTATAAACAGGAATAAGTGACACTTCATCAAGTTCCAACGCAGCAAAGTTTGAAACAGCACAGAGAAACTTTCCTTTGTAGTGCAAACACACAACTTTGGCTCCACTGCCAAAGCCCAAGATGGTAGGGTTTAAGGAAATCTGGATATTTTACATTCCCTATTCAAGCCTGTTATAATGCAAACTAAAATCATATTAAAGATAATCAATTTTCATGCTCCAGGCAATAAGGAGATCACCTTGGGAGAGGAGGCAGAGAAGATTAATATGTATTTTGGGGAGGTTTCCACTTATAATAAAGTTTCAGGAACTGGCTACTTTTCTGGCAAGGATATCAGGACACAGAGAATATTCCAGGCAGTTTAGAATAACTATTTCTAGGGTATCCCATCCAGTACAGAGCTTGATTTTTTTATTTAGAGAGAGGATCAACCTCCCATAAACCACTGCCTTTGTATGGACATGCAGTGGCAGCACCTTTTAATTGACCATTAATCCAAGCCTCATTAGAAATAGGGAAAAGCTTAATTTTCTCATCAGTAAATGTCAGTTGCTCCAGTACAACTATTTTCAATTGTATTGGGGAAACTTCTGCATTTTGGACCATATTTTACATTTATTTTTTATTTCTTTTAGAATCAGATTTAACACACAGGCACTACCTCAATGTTGCTAGTTCTGTATTATTTACAAATTTTCCCTATGGAAAAAAGGATTTCCTGAATTCTGCAATGACTTTTTAAATATTGTTCTGATGTTTCCCAAGTGCAATCCTTCATTTTGTGACAGTTTCTGAATCATATACACTCATAACATTTTTGCTGATGTAATTCAGATTGAGATTCTGATTCTCCAGCTTGGAAATTAGTGGTTTCTTGCTGCAAACTCTACTGGCATTTCGTATCTTGTTCTTTTGAGTTTTATTACTTCAAATAAACCTCACTGCAAGATCACTTTCTTCTGGTGTTTCACTTTTTATCTCCTCCATGTCTGCTTTTAGGAATTGTATTTATCAAATGCTTCTACACTTGGTTGTTAATTCTCTGTCCCCACCTCACTCGTAACTTTGTAAATCTCAGAATTCCAGACTGGTTTGGGCTGGAAAAGACCCCAAATGCCACCCAGTGCCACCCTACCCATGGCAGGGACACCTCCCACTGTCCCAGGTGCTCCCACCCCAATGTCCAGCCTGGCCCTGGGCACTGCCAGGGATGCAGGGGCAGCCACAGCTGCTCTGGGCACCTGTGCCAGGGTCTCGGCACCTTCACATGGAATAATTTCTTCCCCAATTTCCCATGTAAATCCACCAATTTTCAGTTTACAGCCATTCCCTGTGTCCTGCCTCTCCATCCCTTATCCCAAGCCCAGCTCTCCTGGATGCTCTCCCCGGAGCATCCCGTGGAGCCCTTTAAGCTCTGCAAGGGGCTCTGAGCTCTCCCTGGAGCCTTCTCCTCCCCAGCAGAACACTCCCAGCCGTGTCAGTGAGCACAGATCGCTGTTTTGGGTGGATTTTTACAGAACTCCGCGTTTTTCCCACGCGTGCGGCCCAGCCCGCAGTCCCAGCCCCAGCCGGGCCGCACCGGCCGCGATGCTCCCGCCCGGCCGCGGCCGCACCAGCGCGGAGCAGCGCCCAGGTTCCTCTCAGCGCCCTCCCGGAGCCGCCTGGAACTCCCCGGCTCTGCCTCTTCCCCTTCCCCGCCCGGCTGCGGCTTCCGGGCGGCCCCGGCTCCGCCCCGGCAGCGCGGCCTGTGCGGAGCGGCCGCGGCCATCCCGGGGCGCGGGCAGGTGCGCGGGGAACGCGGCTGCCGGGGACACCTGGGACAGCCAGAGTATTCTAGGGACAGCCAGAGTACTCCAGGGACAGCCCCAGAGCTCCAGGGACAGCCCCAGACTGCCAGGAGTGACAGGGAGAGGCAGGGGCGGCCCGGAGGGTGGGCAGGCAGGCGGGCCGGGTGAGCGGGGGATGCTCGGCCCCCGGAGCCCGCAGAGCCGGGGCAGCGCGGACCCGCCGGGGCTGGGGCTGCGGGGGAGCCCGGCCTCCGAAAACCTGCTGGTTATTCTTGGAACAGTGCTGGGGAAGGGGGGGATGAATGGCAGCAGCCTGGGCTCACAGCGGGTTTTTGTCAATTTCCAAAATAATCGCTCCGGGAAGCGCTGGTCCCTTCCTGAAGCATCCCCTGGGCGCGGTGGGGATGGGGATGGGGCGGGCGGGCGGCGCTGCTGCTGGATGGGCTCCGAGAGCGTAAACTGCACCTAAATAATTGCCCAAAAGGGTGGTTTTAAGGTTTCCCTCGCTGGGAATGTTCCAGAAGTGTCTGAGCGCCGTGCTGTGCCATGTGCTCGGGGATGCGCCGATGGGACCATGTGAGCCGCTGTGGTTCCTCCCAGCCTGACCCGCTCTAATATAAGAAATAATAATAAGAGGGATTAGACCCACTCTAATAATAAGAAATTAATGTTAATCTGAAAATATCCTTTCAGCACTGATTCAAAAGCCAAGCTCTGCAGGTGTTTTAAAGTAATTTAAATATTATGCAATATACAATATATTATGCAATATATTATACAATATACAATATATATACAAAATATTATACAAAATATTATACAATATAATATATATAATGCAATAATACAATACAGTAATATAATAATATAATATATAAAGTTACAGTATATAATATGTAATATATAATTATTATATATAATTTATATAATATAATATATAATGATTATATATAAATATATATAGTTATATAATATAATACAGTAAATGTATTATATATACATATGATACAATATATTATACAATATACAATACATTATACAATAACATAACTGCATGCAGCTTTTAAAGCACGGTAAATGTAAAGAACTATCTATTTGCTCCTCCCAAATAAACCATATTTGTGGTGATGTGTATCTTATTTTTGTGGAGTGGAGCTTTTATTGAATGGTGAGGTGCAGTGTCTGCAGTGTTCTACTTTGAAAAATCTCAGTTTTATGTACTGGGGTATTACACAGGTGCTGTGACAGTCATTTCTCAGGTCTCTTTTGTGTCCAGGCTTGTGCTCGCCCTGCACAAGGGTCATCATCTGGAGGGGTCTGTTGGGATGGCAGAGTTCCTTTGTAAACCTGTTAAAGGTTTTGGCTCCCAAGCACTGCCTATCTCACTTATGCACTTGCAACTAAAGTTGGGGCTGTGGGCTTATTCTTTCTGGGGCAAAACCTACCCCTTCAGTGTCTAAAATCATCCTTTTCTTGTGAATGTTGTCAGTCTGTGACATGATCTTTTCATAGTAAAAGTTTTGTTTGCTTTGTTTTCAAACAGAAATGACAGTTCTACCAAAATCTTCTGGTTTCAGCAGGAAAAAGATGTGGCAGTGTGAGCTTGTGAGGTGGCTTTAGCAATTCCTATCTGCATTCTGGCCCGTGACAAGTTCATTACACCAATTATTGCAGCAAGAGAGCAGAAGCTCTACAGGAAACTGTTGTAGTTAGAGAATAACTTGTGTTACCGTGGCTGCTTTACCTCTTGATAACTCTGCAATTACCTTGTCACCACTGTTTAATGCTTCACCCATGCCAGAGGATCAGCTCATGGCATCACTGAGGGCATCAGGGCCTGGAGGAGAAGCTGCTGCCCCTTGGGAGGGTTCCTGGGGTTGCCCTGCATGGCTGAGTTAAGGACTTGTGCAGGAAAAGCAAGATGTTTGTTGTGGGAGGTGTGGGTGAGGTGGAAAGGCTGCACCTGAGCAGCTCTGGTTAAACTCACTGGTGACAGGGGAAATACCTAGAAAAAGCAGTAGTGCCAAAAATCCAAAGGAGGGCATGTCAAAGACATGCATGGCTGGTTTTGTAGTGGGTTTTTTTTCCTATACAAATAAGGGTTTTGGAGACCTGAGAGCAGCTGATGCTTGTGAGCTAATCCTCAGGGTGCCAGAGCAGCCAATGTGTAATTTCCCTGTCCCCCTCCTCTGGTGCATCCTCACCTGCAGGGCTGCAGGGTGGTTGTTCAGGTGTTGTGCTGGAAGAGCTTCATGGGAACAAATTGGAGGTCCAGGAGTGTTGGGGTGTCAAAATTAACCAGCAGCCTCCAGCCCAGTCAGCTGTTCTGCCTGGGACACAGCTGACCTAAATTGCACTTAATTTCTGAAAGAAAAAGCCTTTCTGCAAGTGAGTTGTTGTTTCATAGTTCACAGAACAATATCAGAGAATGGTTTGGGTGGGAAGGAGGGGACTGTAAAGCCCATCCAGTGCCACCCAGGGACCTTAAATCCCATCTCAGAATTCCATCCTGGTTTGGGTAGGAAGGGACCTTAAATCCCATCCATCCCACCCCAGCCATGGCAGGGACACCTCCCACTGTCCCAGGTGCTCCCAGCCCCAATGTCCAGCCTGGCCTGGGACACTTCAGGGCTCCAGGGGCAGCCACAGCTGCTCTGGGCACCTGTGCCAGGGAACAATTCCTTCCCAGTATGATGCTGGAGCAGAGCTTCAGCCATTTGAGCAGGAGCTCTGTTCCCATGTCACATTCTGAGCACATAGAGCTCCTAAATCCATCCTGCAGGCACTGATGTTCCCTCTGACACTGCAGAGTTCCTGCAGCACGATGCTCCCTGCCTGTGGAGCTGGCACTGCCCATTCCCAGCAGTTGTCAGGGAGGCTGGATGCACATCCCAGCCGTGGCATAACTGGAGGAGCCAGCACTTGTTAACTCTATTTGTTTTTATTATGGACATCGATCTGCCAGTCGCAATAATGCATTTATGGACATTTTTCTGCAAGCGCAGCGCTGGTGGCAGTTTTTACTGACAACTTGAGTCATCTGGACAGGAGTTGAAAATACGTTTATTTTATTGACGGATTGTGCAATTCTCTCGTTTACCCAGTGTTCATAAGATATCTGGACTGGTGAGGAGAATGTAACTGATGGGAAAACGGAGGGTGAAGTTTTAATTTCGGGAGGTTTGGAATCTTTTAGGTAGTGACAGGTTGCAGAACGCGTTTGGGGTAGGTTTGGGAGCTTTAACTTCATTAATGCTGTAATTAAAAAGTGAAAGGCTCGGTGTCCTTACAGCAGAATTCCAGATCTGAATTCCCTCCCTCTGGTGATAGCTGGGAATGTTACTGACCAGTAATTGTGCTGATTTCTCTGAAGGTATAATGGGCAAAATCCTCCTAATGGAAGGAAGAGCCCCTGTTGAATTGAGTATTTCTGACATATCACCCAGCACAGATGTGCTTGGGCCAGCATGAAGTTTAACACACAGCTGGAGGAGCAACCAAACTGTAAAACCAAACCTGTGCTGAAGTATTCTTCATAAATACAGAATGCAGTTTTAAAACTGAGCTGCTTATGGTCCAGGCAATTTATTGAATGCCAATAAAGCTTGTGGGGTTTGGATTTTAATGAAGTTGAGTAATTGTAAAAGTTATTTGGAATATGTCGCTTTTTTGATGCTTTTTGCTAATCCTTTTTCAGGTTGTTTCCTTATTTACTGTTTTATATCTGTACACCTAAATTACCATGCCCCAGTGGCTGTCAGGATTATCAGTTTATTCTGGGCCAAATTAAATGATACAGATAGTTTCAGGTATCTTTTCATGTCACTTGTAAAACTTGGATGTGCAGCTGAAATTCTCCCTGATGCAGCAGAGAGTCTGAAAGTTATTAAACATACCTGAGCAAATCACCTTTAATTGCAAAGAGGAAGAGGAGAGTTCATTAAAACAAAGGTTCTGACTTCTGTCCTTTTTGAGTGAAATAGGAGTTAAAATAGCAGCACTGACCAATGGCCTGGAGTCTTGAGCAGCTTGGCAGTGGGGAATAAATAATAATTTGAGTTTTGACCTGATGGATGCATTTTACCTTTCATTTTTATACAAATGCCACCTTTTAGTGCAGATCAATGCAGTCAGTATTTTAATATATATATTAGCACAGCCCAGTGGAGTCAGAGTGTTTTGTTGTGTGAATGCTGCCATCTCTGTGCTCCACGTGCAGATTTAGGTCCCTCCAGGTAACCCTGCATTAGCAGATAGCAAGAATTAGTGCTGTCTTGTCAGTGCTGCTGCTGCATAATCATCATCAGGAATACTGAAATTATCTGAGTGCTTTAGATCAGTCAGCACAAGGCAAACAACGCTCTTATCTCGGCTTGTTTGTACATTCAAGTGTGCAGAAGGTCTGTTAATTAGTTACACTTTTTAATAAACACCTAAAGTATACTTAAGGCCCTGTTAAAAGATTAATTTTTCTGTTTCACATCATAAAACCAGCAGATGAGTGTTCAGCACGTGGCAGTACACGGGCAGCACGAGCCTGCTTTGGCAGCCTGGGCTGGTGGTGGGGACAGGACAGTTCTGCTGTCACCCTTGTCCTGCAGAAACAATTCCCAAAATTCACATTCCCTGCACTCTGCTGGATTTGAGGGTGGGCAGAGGTGCAGTGGGAACGGTGTGGGAAAAGGGAAATCCCTTGCACAGTCTCCTGCTGACGCCAGAAATGCCTCTGGTTCTTGGCTGACTCCATAAAATATGAAAATTTATGGTTGGTGTGGTTTATTCAAGCTGGCCACAGTTGTTGGTTTGGGGGTTTTTGGTTTGGTTTTCTTTTATTTTTTTCTGAAATATTAGGGAATTAATTGGTTTGGAATCCAGCTTAGTGGGCCTGGATCACCATTCTCTTTTAACCTGGAGGTTTAGGCAGTGGGATGGAAGTGAAATCTCTCTGGCCAGGGTTGTGCTTTAGCAAGGTGAAAGTGGGGTCCAACAAGGCAAAGTGCTTCAGCTGAAACAAACTTTTAAAGTAAATTATGAAATCCCAGAAGGGTTTGGGCTGGAAGGGAGATTAAAGAACATCTGTTCCCACACCTCCCACTGTCCCAGGTGCTCCAGCCCCAGTGTCCAGCCTGGCCTTGGGCACTGCCAGGGATCCAGGGGCAGCCACAGCTGCTCTGGGCACCTGTGCCAGGGCTGCCCATTCTCCCAAAGAAGTAAGAAATGCTTGTTTTATTATTTTTTAAAACATACCAATAATACTATTTTCCCTGATTGCACCAGTTTAATGTACTTTATTTTCTATTATTGTTAATGCAGCTGGCCCTGGATTTAAATGCATTTCAGTTGCCTTTTTGTGCCATTTATATTTGATTCCTCAGCGAGACTTTCTAAGAATATGATTAACCCTCTGGGTCATCTTATAATGTAATTATTAATGATTGATTCTGTTTATCCTTGGGATCAATATGAGAAGCAAAAATGCTTTGGCATATATTTGGGGTTGATTTCTTGCATTCAGTAAACATGATCTGGTGACAAGACTGGTATTGGTTTATTACTCGGAACGTGTTTGATGAATCTGAAGTGTGTAATTAGTTTTATATAATGATGGTGATATGTGGGGTTTTTTACATGACTTATGTTAATATGGCCAATAGTGTTAACATCTCCTGCCACTAATAGTTAGGGTGGGGATGTATAGTAATTGATCTTCCTGGGAGTGCTGTAATGTAAAAACAATTCCGGCTGTTTGAAGTATATTTTACAAGTGTGCATTGGGCCTTTGGGATGTTATACTGAAAAACCCAATTGTACAGTTACCATGGGAACCCAATTAGAATAGATTGCTGGATTTTTTTTTTTCTTTCTCAGGCTTTCATCTTGACCAAAAATCTAATGTACTTTAAATGTTTTCATACGGAATTTTGTTCGTGTAGTCACTTGGTGTAATGGCTGGTTTTTAATTTTAGTGCTGAACCAGAGTGTTCTGTTGAGGGTCCCGAGGACTTATCCTTCAAGGAGAATCTTCCTTTAGTGTTTAAAAGTTGATGAACTGAGAAAAAATACTTTTTATTAATCCAAGTTCTTACTGCTATCACATGTACTCATCAGGCTGCAGTCCTGGGGGAGAAAAAACAGGGAAGTATCTCAAAGCCCAAGGACTTCTGTTCTGGATCATCAGCAAAACATGGCTGAAGAATTTCCTGCCCTTCAAGGAGCTGTTTTCGATGTCACCTCTGACTTTTCTTCACCTTTGTGGCCTGTTGGCATATCCAGAGGTTTGGGATGCTGGCTGTGATGTGTTTGCTTCCTGCACCGTTGAGCTCCTGCAGGTGTTTGTGTATCTCCAGGTGTCCTGGGAGCATCCTGCTCCCTCAGTGCTGCTCCTGGGTGGCAGCAGAGCCTGTGGGGAGCTTGGGAACATCTTGCTGGAATGGCCAGGGGAAGCTGAGGTAGGAGAGATGGAGATGGATATCACTGCTCCTTGTTGGCAGCTCTGAGCTAGTCAGGATTGTCAACTATTTATTTTTCCCATACTACTCATTAATCCCTTCAGTTCATCCACTCTGCAAATGCAGGGGGGAATTTTCCATTTTTGGTGAAGCCATTGCTGAAGTGAAGGCTTCAGTTTTTTGAGGTTTGGTTCTGGTGTCTCAGTTTCCACACCATGGAAGTGGTATCACTGGATTGATCAATGTGTGTTGCTCCAAAGAGGTTTTGACTTTTTGTGGTATCACTGGATTTGATCAACTTGTGTTGCTCCAAAAAGGTTTTGGCTTTTTAGTGGTATCACTGAATTGATCAATGTATCACTGAATTGATCAATTTGTGTTGATCCAAAAAGGTTTTGGCTTTTTATGGTATCACTGAACTTGATCAATGTGTGTTGCTCCAAAGAGGTTTTGGCTTTTAGTTCTATCACTGAATTGATCAATTTGTGTTGCTCCAAAGAGGTTTTGGCTTTTTAGTGGTATCACTGAATTGATCAATTTGTGTTGCTCCAAAGAGGTTTTGGCTTTTATTGGTATCACTGAATTTGATCAATTTGTGTTGCTCCAAAGAGATTTTGGCTCCTTGCCTTCAAAGTCACCCTCAGGAGAACCCTTCAGCTCCACGTGAAGTTCTGACCTCCTCCATCAAGACAGTCTTTGCAAGGCTGAGCTGCATTTTGGAGGGATGGTTTGGACTTTCCAACAGGTGTTTTTTGTATGATTTTCCCCAATTTGGCTGTCAGAAATCCTCTGACCACAGTGGTTTGGACATGGCTGGTTTTATCCAAGCTCTGGTCACCCAAGGAAAGCCTTGTTGGGTGAGCAGATGGAGCTCAACCAGGGTTTGAAATGAGCTTCTGGATAAATCTGATTGTTGAGGCAAAGATTTCAGCTTTTCCCTTCAGGAGGATCTAAAAAACCTGAGCGTTGCTGGGTGCTTTGAAATACCCAGCTCTGAACTGATGATAGAAGTAAATTGCTATTTTATTTTTAGCTCTATCACAGATATTTTAAGTAGTTCTATTAGATTGCTCATCTGCCTGACCTGCATTTAACAATGCAGTGAGTTCTCTCTTTGCAATGCCTGCCTTGTTATATAGTTAAAATACTAATTATTCATCTTAATTTTAAACACTTACGTAAGATGCAATGTTAAGATTAAATGTTACTTTTTGGTTTTAAGTGGCTGGGAAGTGGCCATGTGTTCTGTCAATGCCTTGGACTCCAAGGAGAGGTCTTGGAAAGCCTGGGATGTTGATATAATTTCATTTTTAAGAGATTTACCATTCCTGAAGTGGATACCGTTATCCCTGCCCATGGAGTGGTGATTCTCTGATTTCAGTGGAGCAGTTCCCATCGAGGCTGGCTGTGAGTCAGGATTGTGAAGCTGAGCTTTGGCACTCAATCTCCTTGGTTTTAAAAAATACAGTGTTTGTACCACGTCTTTCAAAGACAGAGTGATATTAGCTGAGTGGCACTAAAAAAAAACATAGAGGAGGGAGGTAAATGCCAAAGAAATAGGAAATATCCTTTATTTCCAAGGGGAGAGCAAAAAGGAACCAGTTGTGGTTTTTAATGATATAAATAATGTTAAAGGCTAGAATTATAATAATTGAAGTTAAAATGTTTTAGGTACTCAGTGGTGTGAAATCTGTGCTTTTAAACCCAGAATACATCATAATCACTTGCTTTAAAATCACTTTCATGCCTTAAAATGTGGCATTTCCTAAATCACAACAGGCTCTTCATTTTACTCAGTCGCTTAGACTGACATGACAGCCTGTAAAAAAATTATTCAATTAATACTTTTATCTTTGGAGGCATTCTTATTCCAGATATCAGAGTTGTGCAGTGCTTGTTGTGGAAGAACTCTTCAATGTGCCATCTGTTGATTTTTTTTTTTTGTTTGACTCATGACGAGTGGGTGACTTAACATTAAAATTCCATGTTGTTTGTGAAAAAAACCAAACTCCCTTTGGAAATTCTGCGTACTGAAACTTGGAGCTCGTTTAGAAACTGATGCAGGGGTGGATATTCTGGATATTCAGCTCTCCCTGTGGAATTCAGATTTAACAATCTAACTGGGAATTTATATTTATTTTTTTTTTCCTTGCAGGTGGAGCCTTTTCCTCCAGGATGGCATCGAGGATGGTTCCCAAAGTAAGTTTGCAGTGCAGTGCCCTTGCAGGGAGGTGGACAGTGGAAGTCCAGCATTACAAAAGAGTTCACGTAACATAGTTTGTTTTCTCCCCAGTGCCCAGCAGTCAGGATTAGGAATCCAGTTGACAAGATTGATGCTGCATTGTAAATCTCTGTAGCTCTGTCATGGTTGGTAACAGGCATCAGTGGACCTTTCCCCAGCACGTATCCATCTGCCACAGAGCATAAATAACAGGACAGGGCTGCTCTCTCCGTTTTGTTGCTGTTTCCATCCCCTAATAATAAACACCTCCCTGGAAAACAGGCTTAATTTTGAGGCTTGATGCTTCAGTGATGTAAGTGTAGGTCAGTGACATTGTAGCAAAATAAGAAACATGGATGTTTATCCAAATATTCAGACAATTTACTCTGCTGAATGAAGGGCATCAACACATTGTTAGTCTGTAGCTGTCTCCCTGAAATAGTTGAAATGAACTTTGAAGACACAAATACTCTTCTTTTTTTGTGTGTGGAATACCTATTTTTGTAACATTAGTGGTGTTCCTCTAGGAAAACACTTCTGGTGCAATCACACCTGCATTTCTAACTATTCCTGTTGGCAACTTCTGTCACTGCTCTAAATGTCTGAGTAGTGGCATCTCTTGTGGTTTTAATCTGCTTTACATAATGTCATGTGGCTTAGGAAGGAGCATTTTGCTGGTTTGTGTTGTTTACCTCTTTTCTACAAAGGCAAATCAGTTTTGTTTTTTAAAACAGAATGGTTAAGGAAGAAATCCAGGTAAATAAATTATTGCTTCACTTTTTTCTTTTGAACCATCATCCCTTTAGTCACATTTACGCATCTTCCAGTTGCAAACACCTTTTAGCAGAGGGAGGGAGAATCCCTGGCTCCCTCATTGCAGGCTAGGTGTGATATAGCTGGCAAGTGACACGAAACTAATAATTTATTATCTAACCTTTTCATTTCCCCCTCTCTCACGTGGAGTTGAAAGGTGCAGCTTGAGCTGTTCGGGGAGTTTTCCCCTTTTGATATGTGGGAAGACAGAAGGTTTGAGGTAAAACACTCCAACTCCGCTGTGGGCACTGTGCAGACACTTCCCTGTGCTCTGGATGCATATTAAATATTGATGTCCTGATGTAATTGGTGATTTTCGGGCTGTTTTCAGTGTGTGATCAGTGTGCACAGCCCCACGTTGGGGTGACACCCAGCGTGTGCCTGGCCATGGATTTGCAGGAATCAATTATCACCCGTGCGATGTGCTGAACACTTTTTAAGGAGGCTGCTGAAAAATGCTTTGGGAAAGCAGGCAGACGTGGGAGTTTTCCATAATCACTGCCTGTGCCTCCCACTCCATCCCTGGTTCTGCTGCTGTGACCAGAGATGAGTTTTGGGGTTGGGTTGGGTTGGGCTCTGGGTGACCAAACCTCAGGATATCTCCATATTTAGGGATTTGGGTGGGGGTTTGTTGTGCTTCTGACAATGTGGCAGTTTTTGTATTTCATTAGAAAACTCTAAATGTCATTCTGCTCCTCGCTGCATTTCTGGCAGTTAAATTTGAAGTTAGTGAATGGATTCTTGTATTAACCCTGATGCTTTCCTGTGTTAATAGTGAAAACCTTGTCCTGACTCCAGCAGGGATGGACAGCTGTAGGAAAATCCAGATGTGAATCCCAAGACTATGCTCTTGTTTTTTTATACAGATCTTTGCAACACCTCTTCTGTCTGTATTTATTTCCCTGTATTTTGTGTTTTTAGTGAATCCCTAGTACACATTTTGCTGCTCTGTGCACTTCAGAAATTTCAGCGAAATTCTTTCCTCACACACAACTCAGATTCCTGACTCTCCTTCAGCTTAAGGAGCACTATTAATGGTTTTGTTCATATTGCTTAGATTTATTTTGTTATTATTCTCCAGCTCCTACTCTTCAGGTAGAGCTATTTTGGTATTATAAAGAATGATGGATTATATAGGAAAGTTTCTTTTGAAGCACTCCTGATATTGTGCAATGCACTTGGGGGTCAGCTACACTTGACTGATGCATGATTTATCCCATGTCCCTGCCACTTCCTGAGATAAAGCTGCTATTTTATCAAAAATGCCAGCAAGTGTGATTTAGAATTTATACCCCTCCTTTTTCAAATAATTGTTCTGATTACTTTCTGGCACGGCAATAAAATGATAAAGGTAATTGCACACAAATGTGAGATAGCACCAAAATACAATAAAATTAACCTGAATTAGCTTGACTTGTCGATGAGAAGTATTTATGAAATGTATTTTTGCAATAAGGGAGACTGATATTATAGCTGGAAGGTGAGTTATTGCCTTAATGTAATACTCTTTGAAATTTAAAAAAGAGACTGTTACAGTTGAGGGTGATTGTGCCTTTGAAATTAAGTTGAAGTGATTCTTATAATTGGCAGCAATAATGCATTGGGAAGGTAATATCTTTTATTGTGTTATGCCTAGTTGCATTATCTTTTATTTAGCTGGTCCTGACTCCAGCTCTGCAGAGAAGAGAAGCAGGAGCAGATCAGGAATTTTGTGGATTTAGGTGATAAAAACTTGAAATGTTACCCAATATTAAAGTCATTCTTCTGCTGGTTTTTTTTTTTTTCATTTTTAGCCCATTTTCAGTTCCTCTGAACCTGATACAAGGCTCATTTGATTAAAATTTCATCTGTTTTCCTTGTATTGGAGTAGTTGCCATGTATTTACATCAGGCTGAGCCTGTAAGAGCCGAGCACTCCAGGCTCGCTGTGTCAGGTGCTGATTTGGACAGTGAATTTTGTATTTCTCTGTACCTCTCACAGAAAAGCGTGAACACACTCTTACAGCAAATCCCTTAATGGTTTTTAAGGAGTAGACCCTCAAATCCCAGAATCTCTGAGGCTGGAAAAGCCCTCCCAGCCCATGGAGTCCCAGCTGTGCCCCATCTCCACCCTGTCCCCAGCTCCGAGTGCCACCTCCAGGTGCCACCTGCAGGGATGGGCACTGCAACCCTCCCTGGGCAGTTCCTGAGCCCCCTTTCCATGGGGAAATTCCTACTGTGCCCGCCCTGGGCCTCCTTTGCTCCAGGTGAGCCCCTTCCAGCTCCTCAGGGATTCTGCAGGCCCTGCCCAGCTCCCTCAGGAATTCTGCAGCCCCTGCCCAGCTCCCTCAGGGATTCTGCAGCCCCTGCCCAGCTCCCTCAGGAATTCTGCAGCCCCTGCCCAGCTCCTCAGGGATTCTGCAGCCCCTTCCCAGCTCCTCAGGGATTCTGCAGCCCCTTCCAGCTCCTCAGGGATTCTGCAGGCCCTGCCCAGCTCCCTCAGGGATTCTCCAGGCCCTTCCCAGCTCCTCAGGGATTCTCCAGGCTCTGCCCAGCTCCTCAGGGATTCTCCAGCCCCTTCCAGCTCCTCAGGGATTCTCCAGCCCCTTCCCATCTCCATTCCCTTCCTTGGACACGCTCCAACCCCTCCATGTCCTTCTTCTCCTGAGGGGCCAGAGCTGGGCACAGCACAGAGGGAATGGTACCTGTATATAGATAAGTCAATATGTGGCCAGTTCTTTGGATTTAATTCTTGAAGTGATGAACACATCTGGAAAATGACGATTACTGCACTATGACTTTTCCTTTGCAAGAGATTTCATGGGGTCATAGAATATCTTGAGTTGAAAGGGACTTGTTGAAACTCAACCCAGTAACAACAAAATAGGTGCTTTTGGGGGCCCTCTAATTGTTAAGAGACAAGGTTTTAAATTTTTATTCTTTAGTACATTTATTTATTTATTGCTTGGAAGCAAATTTCTTAATTATTTTTAAATATATATATTACAAGTATAAAAAAATCAGTGTTTTATTCCCACTGACTGTTAAAATATTGAACAACTCAACAAAATATAACATTGCTTTGTAGTGCTTCTAACTGAATCTTCTGCCATAGGATTCCCAGCTTCAAAAATGAGGAGCTGGAGGACTCAATCCCTTTGGTAGGTCCTTGGAAGGGTAAGAGGGACAATGTGCTTCCCCTCCCCTTGGAAGTGACCCCAGGACTTGTGGCTTTTGGGCTGGTTCCTGGTGGGATTTGCAGGTACTAACTCAGTGCACACACTTGTTGCCATAATCTAATTATTCCAGGAATATCTGGCACTGTCCTGTCCACTTTCCCTCCCCTTGGGGCTCCATTTCTTTCCCAGTTTAATTAATTATAAAATCTCTTGGCAGTTTGGTGAGTAAATCTGTGTGCCCACCATGATCAGGAATTTTTAAAATTAATAAACACCACACTTCTTCTGTACAGTGTGCAAATAGAAGCAGAGAATTGTCTGGGTAGGAAAACACCTCAGAGATCATCAAGTGTTATTCTTTGCATTGTGCCATTGATATTACGTGATATCAATTTCCTGATTGATGTATATGTGCTTTATTATGGTATCCATGCTTTGAGTGCCACGTGGCTGCTGTGCCTGCAGCCCATTTAAATTTCCTGTATAAGTAATGGCTGGGGAAAGATGCAGGATGTGTTTACATGTTTTTGGAGAGGTTCTGGAGGAAACAATGCAGCAGAATTCCTGTTTGAGCAGCCCGCTGGGGTCTGCTGTTCAAGCACCAGCTCCAGTCCAGGCTTGGCGTGAGCAGCAGATGGAGTTGAAAGCTGCACTTGTTGAGCGTGGAACGCAGGAGCTGTCCCCCACCTGCCCCTTGCAGGGGAGCTGAAATGGGTTTATTACAATTGCAGTGCCCTTGCAGGAAAGCCAGGCAGCCAGGCCAGCCCTGGGTGCTGGGAATTGCTCGCTGCTCCCGTCTGCCAAAGCCGCGACTGAAGGCGCAGCCAAAGAGCCAGAGGCGACCACTGCTTGGAAAGGCACTTCCCAGCTTGGCATTTCGGGGGCTTCTGGGTGCCATCCAAAGAGGATTAGTAGGATAATGCGATGGGACAACAGGAACTTGCTTTTGTTGTCTTTGATTGTTTAATAAAGAATTACGTGTTTGCTCTCCTCGAAGACTTTTGAAATGCCGTGGAAAGCAAATGTTGCTCCGTGTGAGCACGTATCCCCCTGGTTTTTGGGGGCTTGTGTGAAGTGGGCCTTTGGATAAGGGAAGAGGAGCACTGATTTTGAGTGTTTATGCCAGTGTATATTTGTATATGTTCAGAATATGCAGTTGGATTCTGTACCTTCACATTTTTATGGGATTAGTTCTTCGCAAGGTAAAGAAATTGCATCACCCCAAACTAACCCTGGATTTGCTTCCAGTCTGTCTGACATTTCCTTTCCAAACCTCCCCGCGCCAGGAAATGAGGAGGTTTTGTTTTCATACCCTCTGAAGTTGCAGGTTTGGCTTAACCAGGGTTAGATTTACTCAGAGAAGCAGTGAGACACACCAGGAGAGCACTGCAGGGTTTCAGTGCAGCTCTTGTTTGAGAGGCTCAGCTGGGGAGGTGTTTATTGTTCCTGCGGCCAGCAGAGAATTCCATGGACCTGCGTCTCCAGTGCTTTTTGCTGGACAGCTGAAAGTTTGTTTTGGATGCTGCAGGAAGGAGAAGTGCACCCAGCAGGGACTGGGATTGTGGAGGGGGATGAGGTGCCTTGTGTCCAGGTCAGGCTTGTTCAGTCCACAGGAACCTGCAGCTGGATATAAAAGATTGTATTTTAGAACATTAAAGGTAATTTTAAAAGTTGTTGAGTTTTTTTTAGCCGGCTGTATTGACAGAACTGCATGAGATAGGTGCCGAGAGGATTGTTTTGTTTCAAGACTTTACCCTTGGGTTTAGGAATATCTTCTTTTCCTCAAAAATTAGCTTTTGCCTTAATTTAAAACCTGTGAGGCACTTGGCTTTCTTTGGACTGACAGTTTTCCATATTTTTGGAGGATGCTGTGAGTGAAGTGTCACTGGAGGGATGCTGGAATTGGGCATTACCTGGTTCAGAAATTATTTTTCCATTAAGTAACGAGGGGTGTTGCTCGGAGCTCCCTGTGTGTTGCAGAGGGCAGCAGCCATCTCGTCCTTTTTGGACAAGGAGCTTTCCGACTTTCAGGACAACTTTCTCACATCTTCAAGTGTCCAGAAGAAGACGTCAAACCCTCAGGGGTGTGTTTGGATCAGGACATCCTTATCACAGAATTCCAGAATGGTTTGGGGTTTAAAACTCATCCAATTCCATCCCTGCCACGGCAGGGACACCTCCCACTGTCCCAAGTACTCCAATCCCAATGCCCAGCCTGGCCTCGGGCACTTCCAGGGATCCAGGGGCACCCACAGCTTCATATTTCTTTGGAGTTCACACCATTCTATTTAGTTGGAAGTCTTTGGACTCTTTTCTTTTTTTTTTTTTTCCAAGAGGATGAAACAGTTTTTAGAAAAATTTGTATTTTATTTTGAAAGGAAATCAGACATTTCAAAATGAGCAAACAGACCGAGAATTAAATGTTTCTCATTCTTTCTAACTTTTATTCCAGTATAGCAAAGTGATATTAATATTCCAATATATTAAACTTTCACTATATCTCACTTCAAGTTTCAATGTATTTCACTTTTATTGTGAAAATCCCAACAAACTCTTTCCTTCTTGCTTCCCTGCGGTAAAATTATTTGTAGTACAAAAACTCTTTGTTCTCTTGGAACAGTAGCTTTTGTAAGGTGAAAATATAGATGATTAATCAAGATATTAACAGGAGCAGATTTGTAGATTGTTCTGATTGCATGGATCCTGTCTTCTATTCACAGCCCTTAAATCTTTCTTTGCCTTGAAACACTAAAAAATGGCTTTTTCCTCTAAGACAAGGCCCATAAGGTTGGAAAACCACCCTCCACCCTGCACTATATGTGCAGAAATACATTACTTTTACTATTAATATCTTTTCCCATATTCTTTACATACAATGGATTGTTTCCTTTCAAATAAACAGGCAGAACCCAGTAAAACAAATACAGGAAGTTTTAAACTATTAAGGAGATGTGGAGAGAGGTGTAATTCAGTGAAATCCTTGGATGGGTGGCCCTCTGGCATGGGCAGCCTCATCAGTGGCAGAGGCTTTGTGACGCTAAATCATTTTACAAACATTTCTTTATGATGGATTTTTGCTTTGCCTGATGGGATTTGATAAGGATTTTGTTAGGAGGAGGATGCAAACTTAATGCATCAGGAAAGGGTGACTGAAATGAAGAAGCAAATTGCCAAACTGATGTATTCCCCTTAAATTTAAATCCAATATTTGAAGCTTTGATTGAATTTTAATTCAAAACTTGAATCAATAGCAAGGAGGTTTGAGATACTCAAAAGAAGGACTCTCTAAGAGCTCAGGCCTGGTGGTTTTTGCCTGTAATTAAGAGGAAGGAGCAGCTTCCCTGGCATTTATTGATCGTCCTCAAACTCAACAAATGTCTGGAGTGGCTTTTTTAGTGAGTCCCTGATCCTCTATGGCACCATCAAAACAGGGCAGGTGTTTGTGAATTGTAGCTCATTTGTTGATGCAAACATCAGGAGTTTGATGGAGATTTTAGGATAAATTTATGGAGAATGGGAAGTGATGAAGTTTTTAGGATAAATTTGTGGAGAATGGGAAGTGATGGAGGTTTTGGGATAAATTTATGGAGAATGGGAAGTGAGGAAGTTTTTAGGATAAATTTGTGGAGAATGGGAAGTAAGGAAGTTTTTAGGATAAATTTATGGAGAATGGGAAGTGATGGAGGTTTTGAGATAAATTTGTGGAGAATGGGAAGTGAGGAAGTTTTTAGGATAAATTTGTGGAGAATGGGAAGTGATGAAGTTTTTAGGATAAATTTGTGGAGAATGGGAAGTGATGAAGATTTTAGGATAAATTTGTGGAGAATGGGAAGTGATGGAGGTTTTGGGATAAATTTATGGAGAATGGAAAGTGAGGAAGTTTTTAGGATAAATTTGTGGAGAATGGGAAGTGATGAAGTTTTTAGGATAAATTTGTGGAGAATGGGAAGTAAGGAAGTTTTTAGGATAAATTTGTGCAGAATGGGAAGTGATGGAGGTTTTAGGATAAATTTGTGGAGAATGGGAAGTAAGGAAGTTTTTAGGATAAATTTGTGGAGAATGGGAAGTGATGGAGGTTTTGGGATAAATTTGTGGAGAATGGGAAGTGATGGAGGTTTTGGGAAAAATTTATGGAGAATGGGAAGTGATGAAGTTTTTGGGATAAATTTGTGGAGAATGGGAAGTGATGAAGTTTTTAGGATAAATTTGTGGAGAATGGGAAGTGATGGAGGTTTTGGGATAAATTTGTGGAGAATGGGAAGTAAATGAACAGGTGGTGCTTGGTCCCACCTCTCCTAGGGTGGGCATCAACACCTCCAAGGGAATCACCTGCAGGTGGTGATTCCAATGGATTCATACATGCAAAATTCAGATTTTATGGGTTAGAATTCCTATGATTGGTGCAATCTGGGGTCCTCTGGCAGTGATTTTGAGTGTTGGAAGGCAGTGTGTGGTTCCCTCCTAGCCCAGCATGGGAGCAAGTTTGGGTCAGAAACCTCCTGAGCATCTGGGTGGGTTCTTCACCCCCACAGAAGTGTGAAGAACTAAACAGCATTTCCAAATGTGCAGCAGTGGCTTGGCTAGAAACGGTGGGAATGGGACCATTTTGGGGTCTGCGGGAAGTAGGGGGAAGAATTGCAATGCAATTTCCTGCTGCTGGTTGTATTTCCATCACACGTACCTCAATTAACACTTGGTTAATCTGAAAATGATCAAGAGACCCTTTCTTGGAGGAACTGGGACATCTCCCTGATTAATGCAGGTTTGAAAAAATCCAATTGCAGGATGTGTGAGGCCACATTCGATTTGCCAGCTGAATATGTTATTTTTGCCTTGATTCCCAGAAATATTTGAGGGGAAAAGAAAAAAAACTTGTGAGGGCTTCCATGCTGTAGCCTAATGGAAATCCCCTGCTAAATCAGATGCAGAGGGGATTATTGTTAATATTTTGATATTGGTGCGGTGGGTTTATATTGTAAAAGCAGAGTGAGGGAAATGGAAAAACCTGTGGAGAGGAGATCCATCAGAGATAGGGCTCTGATGGGAGGATTCAGTTCTCCATAATCCTGAAAGGAAAATCAGGGCTTGCTCTCTGGACTTTTCTGGAAAGCACAAATTGTTTCCTGGGACTACATGGAGTATGGAAATGCTTTGCTACAGATTTTTTTTTTTTTTTTTTAAGCCTTGTTGATTCTCGAGATTTCTCTGCATTTTATTTCTCTGTTCATCATTATGGATATGAATTGAATTCTAGGATGTCAAACCAATGTCCAGGGGAGTTTTTGGGGGTGTTAGGAGCAACAGAACATGGAAATATTTGAATTATTTACTGTAGTGTGAAAGCTGCTTAATGCAAATTTAAATAAAATTGCAAAAATCTTCCAGTTTAGCAGTCTGGTGAAGTAAACTTACGGGTGTTGCACCTGTGGTTTTATTTCTTTGGGAGAACTCCAGAGGTTGGCAGGAGACGTTTCCTGTCTAAAAAGTGTTTTTTTTTTTCTACCTTATATGAAAATTATGAGATATTTTGATACAGAATTAAAGGCATTTAATTTCTGGGAGGAAATTTCTCCTGTCCAGCCTCAATAACAAAATTTGTGTCTGGACAGAGGAGTGTGCATTGTACATCTGTCAGTGACCTTCATCCTGGAGCATCCCAACCCAATTGCACATGGATGTGGATCGATGTCCTGCAGCCTCATTCTTCTACAGAAATAAACCTCCTGAATATTGCTGCCCCATGAATATGATAAACAAGGCTGCAAATAGGGCTTGCAGTCACTCAGGGCTTCATCCATAAAGTTTAGTTCAACTTGGAGAGAGCTCAGAGGGTTATTGATAGTTCTCTGCTGCTCCCTGCATCCTGGGTTTTGGTCTGATGGAAATGTCCTGGAGCACATGGTGTGAGGTTCAGTGCATCTGGTTCAGGGCTGTCACACCAATAAACATGAAGAATGTGTGCTGGCTTGCCACATATGTAAATTTACTGCTTGTTTGCTGACTTCTGCAATGAGATGCTGCTCCAAAGAAGTTCTCCCATGTCCTCCAGGAGGGGGAAAGAACATGGAAAAAGTTGGTGGGAAAGGAGTTTGTTTGTGATGCCACCAAAGATTTGATTATTCAGCAGTTGGGGTTGCAGACCAAGTAAATAAACCACAGGGAACCTGCAGGTCCTGGACTGCTCCAAGCTGAGTGAGGTTGCTCTGGTTGGTGTGTGTCTGTAATGGAGCAGTTGTGTAAGAGCTTCCCAAAATTCAGGGCTTTAGGTTTACTTTTGCTCTAGTTCTGCAAAAACTGTCAGCTTGATGGTTTTTCTGCTCTCTCTCACACTGGTTATATTACTCACAGATGTGACTTCATTCCACAGCACTTAATAATGGGGCTTGAAAAGATTCTCTTGTTTGGAAAACAACTAATTCTTGTACAGCTGTGAGCAGTGGGCAGCTGTAAGTCACCCTGCTGGACCTTCCTGGCTCCTGCTGCACCCCTGCTCTGGCGTTCATGGAATCCCAGAATGGGTTGGGATCTTAAATCTCATTTCATCCCATGCCCTGCCATGGCCAGGGACACCTTCCACTGCACCAGGTTGCTCTAAGCCTCATCCAACCTTGAACACAGGGAATTAAATAAAAGAAATCCAAGAAATTTGTTGTTCTCTCAGTGTTGTCTCAGGAAAGCTCATGAAGTTCAACAGGGTGCTGCAGCTGGAGGGACAGGACACGGGGAATGGCTTCCCAGAGGGCAGGGAAGGATGGGATTTTGGGAAGGAATTGTTCCCTGGGAGATTGGGCAGGCCCTGGATCCCTGGCAGTGCCCAAGGCCAGGCTGGACATTGGGGCTGGAGCACCTGGGACAGTGGGAGGTGTGGAAATAAGCGATTTTTAAGTTCTCTTCCATCCCAGACAGTTGTAGGAGCCTGTTATTCTGTGTTTGCTGGTGGAGTTACCTTGTGCTGCTTCACAGTTTCTCAGTTTTTCCCTTTTTTTCCCAGTTTCACATGAACTGAGCTCTTTGGAGCTCAGGACTTTGTGTGGTCTGGACCAAAGGTTTGGTGTCTGGGTGGCTGCAGAGGATACTGGTGATGTCCTGTCCTGTCCTGCTGCAGTGATGGCACAAACCAAACTGGGAACACAACTCACACTTCCAGGCTGGGGTTTTTTTTTAGCCAAGATGAATTTGACAAGTCTGTTATTGTTGGTCTTGTCCAATATTGGGAAATACTTGGCAGCTGTTTCCAGCTACATCCTATCAGTAATTGTAAAAGCAGACTGGTAACAATGGGAATAAAAATATGCTTCTTTTCCTAAGGAATGATTGATTTTTTCATGTGTTTTCTTTTCCAGCAGACATATTCTATTTGTGTTCCAGCTGTTATTTGCATAACACTGCTGCTCTAAACCACTGAATCTACTTTGTTGTCACAACAGTCCTGTTTTAAATAAGTGTCACAACACATTGGATTTTAGCTGATAAACCAGCCATGCAACTGCTGCTATTTCATGTTTTTATGAAGATCACTATGCTTCTAGTTAATGTTTTTTTTTGAGACTTTGATTTAGGTGCTGACTTGTGAAGATAGATCATTTTAAGTTGGAATTTTGAAAGCGAATGCTGTAGTTGAGGAAACTTGAAATTCACTGTTGTCTCCCTTTTTTCAAATTGCTTTTGAAAACTCCTCGAATCTGTTCCTTGGTGCAAATGCCTGCAGTTAAAGAGGGTTTTATTTCCTCGAGCAGGTGAATTCCAAGCAGGGAGGATCTCCATGCCAGGAGAAGCAGGTGGTGCTGCTCAGCCCCCTGGGCAGGATGGAGATCTCGGGCTGTGACAAGGGCGTCCATGAAATCAAACTTCCCAAACCCAGCCTGCCAACACCGGGGTGAGTTCGTGTCCTGTTGATCCCGGCCCTGTGCTTGTGCTGGGAGAACGGGATTGCCCAGAGCGTCTGAGAGCGCTCTTGGCTGTGCTGATCCTGCTGGGAGGGGGCTCTTGGGCCCTTAGGGACTCCAAAATGCATCAATTCCTCTGTGCCTCAAAAATATTGTCAAAAACATTCTAAACTCTTAGTGTTTTTAAGGTAAGTGTTGAAAGAATCTCCTGCCTGCCTTAATTTTTGGCACCCATACAAATGTCACTGAGGGTAAAATCTCCTTGCACACCTCACAAATCTTGCAGACCTACACCTGTTTTTATATTTTTATATTCTTATATTCTTATATTCTTATATTCTTATATTCTTATATTCTTATATTCTTATATTATTTTTATATTTTTATATTTTTATAATTTTTCTATTTTTCTATTTTTATTTCTAATTATTTATTTTATATGTTTTCTATGCATTTAATATATTCACATTTTTATATTTTTGTATTCTATATCTTTATACTTAATATATTCATATATTCATATTTTATATTTTTATATTTAAGTTATTATATTTTATATGACTAGATTTGTATTCTATATACATAAATTATTATATATTATTTTTATATTTAAGTGATTATATTTTATATTACTAGATTTATATTCTGCATACATAAATTATTATACATTATATTTTATATAAATAATTTTATGTTTATTTTTATATTTCTATATTTTATATTTTATATTTTAATTTTTAATTCTGTATTTTTCTATTTTCATTTTTTTATATTTTTATCTAGAGATCTGTGCTCCAGCAGGTAGAAGCAGGACTGACTGATTGTTTTAATTACTGTGTAGTACTGGTGAGAGCTTTGGTTGCTTTCCCAGAGCTGTAGTGTCTGCTGGAGTTTGGATCAGATCCCACGTGGCAGTGGAGGTGATGTCTCAAATCCAGGCCTGGCTGAGGAGGCATCAGTTCCTTTTCCTGTTGTGTTCAGTCTGCTGGAGTCCATCTGTCCTGCTCTCATCTTTGATTTTTTTTCCTTATTTGTGAGGAAATGTTCAGTGACATTTTTAAAAGGAATGTTGAATTCATTCAGAATTAGGTGCTAAATTTCTATGCCGAATTTCTTTTGCAAAATCAAGACTTGTTAGACTTTCTCAGACATCTCTAAGACTGGTCCTTCAGCTGAGTTTGTTAATTAAATTCCACTTTTCCACAGTCTGCTACATCAGTGCTGCCACTGACAAGACTCAAACAGGTTCGGCTTCTTTTCTCAACATTGTCTTTTTTTCATGCTCTGTTTGCCTCTGAAGTTCTCCATGGATTTTCAGGATGCTTGTTTTCCTTTTTTATTCTCCTTGTAACTGAAATGGGTGTGAAATTAATCAGGACTATGGAGCATAATGTGTGTTCTGCTTGAAATATGATTTCACCTTCCATACAAAAACTCTGAAGCTTCTGGATTTCACAGTTTTACCAACTCCGGGGGTATGGAAATGACTGCTGCACTTCCTTCAGGTTCTGGATTTCTGCTGATGAGGAATGGAAATAAATGGGTATTTAGGGTATAGCTGTAACTTGGCTTTGCTGCAGAGCAAAACCTGCCTGGAGAGCAGCCCAGGGGATGAGGATTTTCACCCTGTGAAGGGGAAATGTCAGTGAGGGAGTGGAATAACAGCTGGAACAAGGTTTGGGGGATCTCATTTGTAGGGATGGGTGCTGCTCTTTTACCAGAACATCTGGTAAAAAAAATCTGGTTTTGTTTTACCAGGACATCTGGTTTGCTGTAACACGTTCACGTTCTCTCGTTGAAATTTCTCATGATCTTGTCCTTCATCAGAAGTTGCACAGTTTGGATCCTTTTCCTAAATTTTAATTTGCACCTGTTCTAGATCTTCCCTTTTCTCAGTGGTGAGCTGACTTCACTTCATTTGAGGCATTAATGGCATCCCAGTAGCTCTCAGCCTCACAGGCTGCATGATTTATGTGCCAAAATTGTTGCATTAGAGGGTCTATCACTCAGGAAATAACTCTGAAGCTAAAGGCAGGAAGAGTGCTTTTATGATTACTTTAAGAATTTAAATCTGAGGAAGAAAGGTGGGACTTCCTTTTGTCTTTAGCACTGATAAAGTTCTAAAAATTTTAAAGCCATCTGTAAATGTTTGTGCTGAAGTATAACATTTAATCTCTCCTACTCATCGCTGGTGAATAGTTGTTAAATCTGGCCTCATTATTTTCGACAGAATAAAATAAAAACAAAGCAGTGCCTGGTGTTTCTCCTAACTGGCTAATAAACGCCATGGCAAGAACATTGGGTGGGAAAAAAAAAACATAAGAAACATAAAAATTGATTTTAATGGACCCCTGTCAGAGAGAACCATAATGAGCACAAGTCTGGTAATAAATATTGGTATTCTGCTCCACAGTGCTTGGGACTTCTCATGTGGAATTGCATGTAACAATCAATAGAGATTTTAGGGTTTTTTAACAACAAAAATAAGTAAACCTTTGAAATATATAAATACTTAAGACTTGCAATCTGTCAGACAAACCTGGTAGTTGTAGAAAAATCTGATAAGAGCCCCTGGTTAATGGCATAATCGCTTTGTGGAGATCTCGCTCTGTTTTACAGCTTGTAAAATGCTGTGCAATTAATCACCTGAGATTACAACCTCCTCACTGATGGCTCTCCTTAAAACTTAAGAACACAGACTATAATGGAGCCTAAAAGGAGAAGCAACAAAGTAAAACCCAGTTTCAGTATGCTTGAAAGAAATTGATCTATTAATGAGATGAAACTAATTGTAATAACCTGAGGTTATTCTGCTCCTCGGGAAGCTGCAGGGCTTAAAACTCCAGACACGTCACACAGGGATGGTTTCTCTTGGAGAGGAGGCATCTTTATCCAGGCTTCTGAAATCCTGGATGTGCATCCCATTCCTGGATGGGCTTAGAGCAGCTGGGACAATGAGAGGTGTCCCTGCCAGGTAGGGGTGGCACTGGGTGGGCTTTGGGGGACCCAAACCAGGCTGGGATTTTGTGATAAGGATGCCCTGATCCAAACAGGTCCCTGAAGGTTTGACGTATTAATCTGGACAAGTGTATCTATTTCTAAGAACTTCAGTTTCACAGTTGATATGTTAAAAACCCTTAAGTGTGTATAAGCTGTGTATATGTATTTTTTAGATATATTTATATATATATATATATATATAGAGAGAGATTAAAAAAAAGTAAGTTATATAGTTTCTATGATATTGTTTATTATTGTGTAATTTATTATGATATATACAATATATAATTGCATATATACAATATATATAATATACAATATATATATACACAATATATATAATATACCATTATATTGTATAATATATATTATATTACAATATAATATATATTGTAATTATACAATATAATGGTATATTATATCTATTTTATGCTATATCAGCTGTTGTAGTTTTTCTTTCAGTTCATGCCAATCTAATGATAAGTTTGAATCAATATTCCTCCAACATCCCGACCTGAAATATTACAAATGTTTAACACTTCTTGCTCATGTACAAAAGAACAACTCCCTTTCTTTTACTGGTATTATACTTCAAAGTGTCTCCAGCAGCTTTGGAGTTTCAGAATTAGGTTTTTTGCTATTCTGCTGCCAGCTGTGGTGTTCCCACACTGGGATGACTCTGCTTTGAGAGGCCTTGACTCATTCCAGAGGTGCAGGAGTAAATTATCCCCTTGGTGAGCAGGTAACACAAACCATGGTTTTCCCTCTAATGAATATTTACAGCACAAAATACTTAGGAATTGTGAGCTGTGGACTTGGCATTGGGGTGGCATGTTTGGGCAGCCTGACAAATGGTCAAACCCTGCATTTTCCTGGTGTAGGAATTGCCTGGTAGGAATAGACCCAGGCTTCATTTTGGGCTCTCTCAGGAGCAGTGTGATCTCATCTGCCCTCTGTGTTCCCTGCAGGTTATTTGTAATTTTCCTTAGTGTTTCATTTCCCTCCATGTTACTGAGGGACCTCAGAGGAGGAGGAGCAAGGAGCCAGTTTGGCCCTTCCCATATTATTAATCTGCCTCACCCTTTCAGGGTGAATCTGCAGTTCAAGAAGTTCACCAGGGTTTCAGTCAGCCTCTCTCTGTCCCTGTAACACGATCAGAAGCTCTCCAGAATCTCAGTTTAAGCAGGTTTCCAGCTATTAGAGATGGAAGGGAGATCTCAGGTGTGTGCAAAGGCAGAGGATGCAATGGGGCAGGGAATCTGCTAAGAGCCTAGAACAATAACTTGGAGAGGTGTGAACCACTCTGTTCATCTCTGAGGTATTTAATCATAGCCAGTGGTGATGGTTTAAATGTCAACTTTGCTAACTGTTTCATTCCTCATGCTGTAAAATTTACTGGGAGTGATATCTCACTTTGATGCCACAAGTGGGAGGCATTTGGGAGAGTGCCACTCCTCCTATTTTTCCACTGAGCATCAGCCAAGGCTAAGAAACTTAGTGGAGCTCAGGGGCACAGTAAAAACCCACTGAAGGAGGTAAGGATGTGACTTCTCTGCTGCTTGGAGTGGATTCCTGGTTTGCCATGAACATCTGAGGTGACTTCTGTGAGTAGAGGATTATTGGCAGTGTGGCTTGGAAGAGGCTCCAGTCTTCCTCATTCAAGTTCTTCCTTGAATATTGTGTAACAACAGAGATTTTTGTGTTGGTGCAGGATAAACCCTGAATGAGCCAGAGGAAAAACTTGGGGTAAAGAAATTAATGGGTTGGGATGAGCTCTAAATGGAGAGTGGGAGCAGGGAAAGGAATGGGGCTGGGGAAGGGAATGGAGAATCCCTGAGGGAGCTGGGCAGGGGCTCACCTGGAACAAAGGAGGATCCCCAGGGATCTTTTCCCTCTCTGGAATTCCCTTCCAGGAGGGCACAGCCAGAGGGGATGGGGCTGTGCTCCAGGGAACAGGGACAGGAGCAGAGGGAACGGCCTCAGGCTGGGCCAGGGCAGCTCAGGATGGAAATTAGGAGAAAACTTCTTGTGGAAAGGGTTGTAAAGCTTTGGAATAGCCCAGGGAGGTGTTGGAGTCCCCATCCCTGGGTGGGTTGAAGCTTGAGGACGTGGTTGGTGGCTGGATTTGATGATCTTGGAGGAATTCTCCAACCTTAACAATTCCCCAGTTCTGTGGCACCTGGTTCCTGTGGGTGATGCTTGTTCAAATCCAGGATTTTGGCCTTTTAACCCCTCCCAGAGCTGACAGCATTGGTTTTCACCCTGATGAGCCAAGGGACAGCCTGTTTGTGGTGCCTGTGTGGAGCAGTCACCAGAAGAAGATCACTCTTACATAAATGTTCCTCTTTCAAAGAAAACCTTTCATTTCCAAATATCTTTTAACTTGTGGCACAAAAATCTCATTGAATTTTCTACCACTGGTTTTGGAAACAAAACATGCAGATGCCTGGGTAATAGGGAGATGATGCTTGTTACTTCAAATTACTTCAAAATAACAGGAAAGTGTATTTTAAAAAATAGGAAAGAAAGGAAAAAAGAAATATTGCCTTCTCTGGTAGAAGTCTCTACAAATATCCAGGCATCAATCTTTATTTCAGCAGATTCAATGGATGTGGCAGGAAGAGTTATTATATAGCATAGTCCTCCTTTTATTAAAAATAAACTGGGCTAGGGTTTTTCATAGTTTCTTGTGGAGATGCTACAGATTGTTTATGGTGCATCAAGCTAAGAAAACTTTTTATTGGAAGTGGTGTTTCCAAAACATAAACAAAACAACTTTCTGCATGTTTTTAGAGTTCAGCCTGACACGTAGCACAGCTCAGAGATGCGGTTTCACATGGTTTTAGCAATGGTTTGTGGGCAAAGTTTTATTGTCAGGTCTGGCTGGTGAATTTAATTCTGCATGATTAGCAAAACCCACGTTCCTCTCTCACTGAAGCTGAAGTGAATCTTGAACAACTCCACTGTAATCAATACTCGACTTTAGCTGTGTTATTTTCCCTGACAGCACGGCTGCATTTCTATTATCTGTCAAAGGCAGCATTGCAGGATTCAAATAGGAGTGGGTTTTGCAAGGCTTCAGTTGTGGTTTTCTCCTGAAATCTTGGCAGAGAAGCCTTTGAGGGCTCTGTGCAAGAAAAGAAAAATCAAAGTGCGGATTTTTTATCGGTGGATGAGAAGCTGGGCATGAGCTGGTCGTGTTCACTCAGAGCCCCCTGGGCAGCAGGAAAGGGGAATTGTGTGCCCAGGTGAGCCCCACCTGCAGAGCCCAGCCCAGGAGGGACCTGGAGCTGCTGGAGAGTCCAGAGGAGGCACCAAATGCTCAGGGGATGGAGCAGCTCTGCTGGGACACCTGGGGGGCTCACCTGGACAGGGGAAGGTTGGGGTGAGCTCAGAGTGGCCCCACAGCACCTGAAGGGGCTCCAGGAGAGATGGAGAGGGGCTGGGGACAAGGATGGAGGGACAGGACACAGGGAATGGCTCCCAGTGCCAGAGGGCAGGGCTGGATGGGAGATTGGAAATTGGGAATTCCTGACTGGGATGGGATTCCCAGAGCAGCTGTGGCTGCCCCTGGATCCCTGGCAGTGCCCAAGGCCGGGCTGGACATTGGGGCTGGGAGCACCTGGGGCAGTGGGAGGTGTCCCTGCCATGTCCCTGCCATCACTGGATGGGATTTGAGGTCCTTTCCAACCCAAACCATCCTGGGATTGTTCAAACCCCTGCAGTGCTGGTTCCCCCCAAGCCCTGCACGTTGCTCCCATCACACGTTTCACAGTCAGGGCTCTCCAGGCTGCTCTTCCAGACTCATGTCAGTAAAACTCTGCTGTGGTTCAGTTCTGTCCCTCCAGGAGAGCTGCAGGTGGGATTCCTGTTACACACACCCAGCTGTGTCTGTGCTCACACCCCTCTGTTCCATCCCAAAACACCTCTGTGGCTTTAAATTGCTCCCAGCACTATCTGTGCATCTAAATTTTTCTTTTTGAGGACCACAGAAGTGAGGGAGGAAACCCAAGATGAAGAGTTGCAACATTGAAAACACCCACTAATTCTGGGACATAATAGAAACATAATCCATGTCATTATGCAGCCCATTTTCCCATCCTTACAGCAAGGATTTGCAATGGAAAAATGCTCCACTGCATTAATCTGCCTCTGGCAGGGGCAGTGGAAAGGTTCCACTCCTGGCCTGAATTACTCCTGGCATTGGTGGAGTCACACCAGGCACTGTTCCTGTGGCACAGCACAGGGCAGGGAGTCAGGAGAGGATTTGTTTTCTGGGAATTTTCTCGAGGAGATGATGCTGCATAGACAAATTCTCCCACTCCTCTTTGGTGGAATCATTTTTCATCACTATTAGAGCTCTGCATCTTCCAGACCAGAAAGAGAGAGTCATATTTGTGGTATTTTCAAGTGGGTGTCTGCACAAGTTATATTATCTAATACAGTTTCTTGTTATTTTTGCTGTTTTAAAATATCAGCACTGTAAAATGTGATCAGTGGGCTCTTCTAACATGTCTTGATTTAGGAGCCAGCCCTGAGGGTTACAAACACAGCCCAGCTGAGCAGCAAAGCTTGGTGTTGTGCACCCTGAAACTGGGCTTGTGCTGTTCAGACAGAGCCCTGTCCATGTTAATGTGCAAGGGTTGGAAACATCAGGTCAGTGCCATGGGTTGTGACGGTGCTCACAGGGGTTCTTGGATGAGAGAAGAGAGGAGGATCTGACTCCATGTTTCACAAGGCTGATTTATTGTTTTATGATAATTTTATATTAAAACTATACTAAAAGAATAGAAGAAAAGGTTTCATCAGAAGGCTAGCTAAAAATAAAGTACCAAAGAATGATAACAAAGGTTTGTGGCTCTCTGTCCGAGCCAGCTGGCTGTGATTGGCCATTGATTAGAAACAACCCCATGAGACCAATCCCAGATGCACCTGTTGCATCCCACAGCAGCAGATAACCATTGTTTGCATTTTGTTCCTGAGGCCTCCCAGCTTCTCAGGAGGAAAAATCCCAAGGAAAGGATTTTCCATAAAAGATGTCTGCGACAATGAGTCACCGCCCAGCAGGAATCATGGAATGGTTTGGGTTGCAGGGACCCCAAATCCCCCCCAGTGCCAGCCCAGCCATGGCAGGGACACCTCCCACTGTCCCAGGTGCTCCAGCCCCAATGTCCAGCCTGGCCTTGGGCACTGCCAGGGATCCAGGGGCAGCCACAGCTGCTCTGGGCACCTGTGCCAGGGCTGCCCACCCTGCCAGGGAACAATTCCCAATTCCCAATCCACCATCCATCCCTGCCCCCTGGCACTGGGAGCCATTCCCTGTGTCCTGTCCCTCCATCCTTGTCCCCAGTCCCTCTCCAGCTCTCCTGGAGCCCCTTCAGGCCCTGCCAGGGGCTCTGAGCTCTCCCTGGAGCTGCTCCTGTCCAGGTGAGCCCCCCCAGGTGCCCCAGCCTGGCTCCAGAGGGGCTCCAGCCCTTGGAGGATCTCTGTGACCTCCTGTGGGTTTACTGCAGCTGCTCCAGGTCCTCACTTTGAGGAGCCCAGAGCTGGACACAGTTCTCCAGGAATTGAAGGAGAATTCTCCAGGACTCTCTCAAGGAGAGAGGGGGACAATCCCCCCCTGAGCTGTTGGTGACACTCCTTGTGATGTTCCTGGGATGCTGGTTTTGCTGTTGGGTGGCTGTTCCCAGCTCCAGCAGCAGTTCCTGCTCTTCCCTGGCCACTTTGGCTCACACATTTCAGTGAAACCCAGAGGTCTCACCCTGCCAGTGCCCGTGCTAATTATGGCTGTTCTTAAAATGCCTCCCGTAATTCCTTCTATAAAAAGAATTTTTAAGGCTTGGTAGGACAAAGCCCAGTAAATCACCCTGGAGCTCAGGGCTGGGAGGGAATGTGTGTCCTTAACCCCCAGGTGCTGCTGCAATGCTCATCCCTGCAATGCCAGGGATTTCAGGGAAATGGCAAATGCTCCTCAGCACCCCATGCTGGGAGGGAAAGAGTTAAATTCTAAAACCTTACCCTGTAACTGTAAATGCCATTTTTCTTTCTTCACAAATGTAACCTTTTAACATTTATTTTTAGCTTTTACATTAATATATGTAAAAATATTAAAAGCTCTTGTATATTACATTAAAAACTTATGTCAGCTGCCCTGCTTTTTCCTATTTATTAAAACTTTTCAAGCAGTGAAAACATTTTACTTGTTAATGAGGGGAAGAAGGAAAATTAATGACATAGAGCTCGGATCTTCCAAGATGTCTCCTTTTAACCATGCAAAACCAGCTCTTTTCCCACACTATGTAGTTTAATTTCTGTGTTAGGGTTCAGTAAGCAAATGCAAATAGATTTAATGATTTGCATCAGTAGATCACTTCTCAGTTTAATATCCTCTGATATTTTGGTCAAGGACTTTTTCTTTGGAAGGCTACTGCTGTTTTGTGGAGGAAAAATATTAATAATGGTGGCATTGTGAGGTTCAAGTAAAGCAGGGGAAAATGTATAACTTATTCAAAAGCAGCATCTCCCATTATCTTCTCACTAAGATCATGCAGTGGAAAAAGTTATCAGGGAAAAGACACTTAAGAAATAATTGTGAATTGCAGATGATATTAAACATTTAGTGCTGCTTTCCATCCCACGTCTCATTTTCTGTCAGAGTGTTCAGAGGCTGATCAGATTGGCAGTGATGAGAGGTGCCTCTCCCTTGGATGGGGAGTTGTCTTCTCCCCACCAGGAATAAACAGGAGCTGTTCCACCACTCCAGGCTTGGGGTGGCTTCATTGGAGCCTGCAGTGTTTGCCTTACTTAAATCCAACTTCCCAAAATTCCTTAAAATGCCTGTTCATTAAATGAAAATAGTTCCAAGGATGGATCTCTTGCAGATCGACCCCACCAGCTCGTCTTTGCTGGTTCTCACTGATTCTGGGTAAGAAATAAATTCCTGTTGGCTTTTGAGAAATTTAAACCTGTTTAGTGCACATAAATTCTTCAAGTGATAAATACTCATTATTGCCTCGTTGCTTACTGAAATGGGCACTTGCTGGTGACAAAAACTTTCTGATTGCTTCTGAATTTCTGAATAACTGTTGTGGTCAGCTGAGCAACTGAGGTTTGGAGCATTTCTCAATTTATTTGGTTAATTGTGACCTTTGAGAGGCTTATTGCTATAGGCTGCTGATATATGTAAATTGTCCCTTGCACTAATAGATTTCTCAATCGTGTTTTATTTTCCTGTTATTATCATCATAATAATGTAGATAGAGACACGAAGTCAGAATTGTCTGCAGGCTGTGGCAGAGGACTTTCCTCCTGCCAGCTCAGAGCAAGAAATAATGAGATTAAGTTAGAAACTTTGTCCTTTAGGTTCCCAGTCAGTTGTTTTCCTGTCATTTGTTTTTGCTGTGCGTTATTGATGCCCGTCCCCCTGGCTCTGTCATGCCACAGTTGGGTTTTGCTTGTGCTCAGGTGATGATGATGAACAGCCTCTCCGAGTGCCCTGCTGCTGGCGATGCTCCATCAGTGTCACAGCCCGCCGGGGTGCAGGGCTTTATTGTTCCAGAGGTGCTCCCGTGCAGCTGCTGCTCCCACGTGTGCACACACACACAGATGGCAGCGTGGGCAGGCTGGGCAGGGCTGCCAGCGTGGCTCCTGGGGTCAGCAGTGGTGCCCAGTGCTCCCTGGCAGAGCTTTAGGTGGGAAAATGCTGACTGCTTTCTGCTGTGGGTGGAAAGCTGTCCGGTTTTCGGCTGTTTGAAGGGCCTGGAAAGGCCCGGAGTGGCCTTGGGGCAGCCCGCGTATCAAAGGACGAGAAGAGGCTTCAGTTCTTCTTTCGGTCTCTGTGTTTATTAATTGTTTATCTAAAAGATTTTCTTTCGGCCCGACAGAGCTCTGCTCAGCAGCCAGCCATGAGCACACTGTGCTGCCCTCCGGGCGGTCACCTATCTTTATACCCAAAGTTACGTGTACAATATTTATCATTTTTCCCCAATACCTTTTTCCCTTATTGTCCGGTGCACTTTCAGTAATGACCAATCCCAAAGTGCCACCATCACCACAGAAGATGGAGGAGAAGAAGAAGAAGAAGAAGGACAGGACACGCCCCAATTCCTCCATCTTACTTCTCTAAACCCCCCTGTACATAAATCCTAAACCCTGTGTCTCACCCTCTAATTAACCAATCCCTTCACCATTCACCCCGGTGAAACCCTCCTGTCCTCATACAGGTGTCGTCTCCTGTGTAGGATCAAAGTCCAGCCACCAGACACTTCTGGAACATTCCAGGACTCCCGAGCCCCCCAAGGGTGGTCTCGGTGGCTCAGCACCTCAGTCCTGAGGTGCTGAGATCCCACAGAAAGGCTGTCCAGAATTGGAGGGAAAACATTCAAAAGGGTGAGGTTTTTCCACATTCATGCACCCACACGAGTAAAGGTCTTGATATGTTTCAGGACCAAGCTGGTATTCTGCCTACCTTAGGAAAATTTAGAATCTACAGGTTGTCCATCCAGATTATCTGGGCAATAAACTGACATTCCAAGTCTTTTATTTCACACATTGAAATCGCTGAAAGGACTTGAAAGTTCCCTTGAAGACAGATGCTCTTTTAGACATTCCTGCTCCAGTCGGAAATGTCTGGGTTGTTCCTAAGAGTGGGGTCAGGGTTATATCCCAGGAGAATGAGTCTCCCTGGAAGAGTGGTGGTTCCTGGGTGAGAGCATCAGAGCATTCCTGGTGCTGCCTAGGAACCCTCATGGCCAAGAGGCCTCTGCATTTATTGCTGTGTGAAGCATCATGGAGGGACACCGGGGTTTTCACCAGGCAGAGCTCCTGGGGTTCAGGATGCTGTAGGAAACCATGGAATCACCATCCCTGAAAGTGTTCCAGAACCACGAGGACATGGTTTAAAGGTGGACATGGTGGTGCTGATTGATGGTTGGACGTGATGTTCTTAAAGGTCTTTTCCAGCCTTAACAATTCTGTGGTTCTTCAATTTATCAATATATGAAATACAACTGTGCTGACCAAAAACTTCCAGCTGGATAACTCCACCAAATATCCTGGAGTGTAGATGGCTGGATAAGTGGACAAAGGAAGATGGAAAATATTTCCTGCTATATTTTTTAAGCTCTTCAAGTTCAATGATCTGACTTGGGGGAGGAGTTGTGGAAAGTTTAAACGCTGTATGAAACTTGGCCATAAATATAAATCAGCTCCTATTAAGGCAATTTGAGCTGTAATACCTCAATAATTTGCAAGTAGTCATTCTTCACGCTCCTGAATGTTCTTCACCTCTGAGAAGAGTTTGTTCTAATTTTAAATGGACACCTGAAGAATATAGAAAATGTCTTTCTGTTTGTACCTCTGAAATTCCAGAGTCCACACTGACCTGATCATTGCACCATGGACTGTCTTGGCTCTCTGCACCTCTACCTGAATTCTTTGAAACAGCCTGGTTTTCTTTAATTTCTTCTGCTCATGCTAGCAGGGATAACAAACCAAGGTGGGTGGAGTTGTTTGTGGGATTTTTATTGATTCCTTGAATATTTTGGTTGGTTTTTCTGCCTTTGCTGCCGTGGTTGTGTTAAAGCAGATGCCGTTTTCCTGTCGGTCATGGTTGGGATCACCTCTCAGCTCCTGCAGGTCAGAAGTTCTCTGCAGGCTGGGTAATATTGCTTGTGACTCTGAGCTTGTCCAGATGCTCCTCATTGATGCAGAAATCCTCTGGGCTTTGAGATTTATGTCCCAGTGTGGAACAGAGGATATCCTCAGGGTTGGGATAGCGTGTCCCGCTTCCTGCCCGTTCTGGGAAATACGTCTTGGAATTCTTTCTCGTAGGACCTGCAGCAAAACAAAAGCAGACAGGAACAAGAAAAACCTTCCTGATAGGTGTGGTTGCCAGGGCGTGCAGGTAATTTGAAAATGAACAAGGAATCTGTTGTCTGAACTGAGGATAAATCACAGTAAAAAGATGTCAAGTGGCCAAAAAAAAACAAAACCCAGGTATAACAAAGCTGAAGGCAAACAAAAAAGCACATTCTTGATAAGACTTTTTATTTGCTGGTAGTTCACATCTGGGATGAGGCAGACTGAGCTTCCCTCTGATGTGGATCTAGAATATTGAATTCTTTTACAGGCTAAAAAATTGCCTGTACAGTAAAATTTCACAGTTTGAAAGCAGTGTCACTCAAACACTCACTTTTAGGGATTTTTAGTACTGAAGATTTGCTGTTTTTTTATTGCTGTTTGATATTTTGTAACTTGTACTGGAGTGGCAACAAAGGGCTGCTTTGAGTTGGCTTTAGCATCTGGATCACTAAAGGTATTGCTGAATTATATAATTTATTTGTTGATATATATTCCAAAAGCTTGCTGCATCTTAATTCTTAGTTTTGTAGAACTCTTGAAAAGAGCCATCAGAATGAGCATGTATTTATTAATTTATTACATATTAGCATTGCAGAAAGAATGAAATAAATCCTATTGATTCTTCCTCTTCTTTGCACTACCTTTTTGCTTTGTCTGCATTCACGTTGTAACTTTGTCTTCACTCCATCCATTTCTTTCAGGTCTATCACTTGTTATCAAAATTCCATAGTAATTAGGATGATTTGTGGCCAAGGGAGCTCTAACTCACACAACTGCAGGCTCTGGCAGAGTGGCCCTGGCAGAATTGGAAGGTCTGCTTTGTTTTGGGCTGCAGAAGACACATCTGTGAGCATTAACTGGGAAATACCTCTTTATTCACCCAGCACTTCTAAATTGGGGCTCTTGTTAAGGAATGCCTTCCCATCTCGAGTGAACATGACTCGTTATTTCAGTGCATTTTTCCTGCTTTTCAGAGGTGATTCTTTTCTCTGGCAACTTCTGAATGTTCAACGTTGTGAAATGTTGTTTGTTGTGCTGAGAAAACACCCATCCTTCTCCTGGTGTGAAGGCATTTCTGGAGCCTGAAAGGAGAAGGAAATATTTTTTCTTTTGGAATAGGAGTAAAATTGATTCCAGAAAAAAATTAATATTTTTGGAGGAGTTTATTTTTCAAGCCATAGAGATTGATGTAATGCATGGCTGGAGACCTCCAGTCATGGAGCAGCTTTCAGGTCTCCAGTAGTGGAACAGTTAAATTTTGCCACAGCTGACCTCACAAAAAGCCCTGAGCTCCAAGGGGAGGTTGAAATCCATCCAATGTCCTTTAGCTTTGTTCTGGAAAACCTCATTTAGGGTGAAGCCCTCTTTGGTTTGCAAGGGCTGAAGCAGCACAAACGCTGCTCTGTTTGCAAGATACAATATTTAGCCATAATGCAGATGCCTTCCCTCGTAATGGATGTGAATGGACCTCACATGAATGCCAATGAATGTGTAGAGAAAAATTAAGCTGCCATTTGCTGCTGTTATTGAATGTTTTACAACAGAATTGCTGCCAGTTGTGTGAGGTCTTAAGTGTTTGACATCAGCTCCAATGCTGCCAGAGCATGGATTTGGATCTTTGTGTACCAAGAAAAACTTTCCCATCTTTATTGTCTTAAAATAACCTCAAGGGTAAGAAACTGCCTGGAGCTTGTGGCTTCAGAGTTTAGGAATGTTAGTGTGTAATGATGAGGGGAAAGAGTTGGTGGCAGGGTTTTTAAAAGGCATAAAATTATAGCCAGTTGTGTTAATGAGTGTCCTTGCTGAAGATTTAAGCTCATATGCTTTGTAGTGTTTTTCTCATGTAACTAAACAGATTTTAACTAAACACATTCCAGTGTGTTTTGTTGGAGCTGCTTTTGTTCAGGCATCGCAGAATCAGAATCCCAGGATGGTTTGGGTTGGAGGGGACCCCAAATCCCCCCCCAGTGGCAGGGACACCTCCCCCTGTCCCAGGTGCTCCCAGCCCCAATGTCCAGCCTGGCCCTGGGCACTGCCAGGGATCCAGGGGCAGCCACAGCTGCTCTGGGCACCTGTGCCAGGGCTGCCCACCCTGCCAGGGAACAATTCCCAATATCCCATCCAGCCCTGCCAGGGAACAATGTCTTCCCAGTCTCTAATCCAAGCCCACCCTCTGTCAGTTCAGGACTTGAGTTGTGCTTGGAAGCTCCAGGGTTTGTTCTGAGGAGCAGTGAGTGGGGCAGAAATGGCACAGGAGCCCTGGGAGATGCAGCAGCAGCAGCAGAAGTGCATCTCCATGGGCAGGACAGTCCAACCAGGTACCTCACAGGCTGTGGTATCTGCATCACACCTGTGTGGGATTTCCTTGGAGCAGTGTGAGCATCCCTGTCTGCCTCTGTCCCTGGAGCTGTGGCTGTAGTGACAGGCTGGTGGTGTCTGTGGTCAGCCTTCATCTCTCATCTTCCTCAGGTGCTGGAGAGGACCAGGGGGGCACTGCAGGGCAGCTGAAACAAATCCCAGGGAGAGGGGAGTGGTGTGGCATTGCAGGGAAGGAGCAGTGACAGCAGTGATCTGTCACCGTGAGCTGGAATCCAGCCCTGGCTCCTTTGGGCTGGGCTGGGACGGTGGGTGGGTGGCAGGTGGTGGCAGTCCTGGAGGAGAGGGGACATGGAGAGTCCTGTCCTGTCCTCTGCAGGGAGTGGCACCTCACCTGAGCACTGCCACGTGTGATGCTCGTGTGGCCTTCACGCTGGGTTTGCTCACTCAGCACTGATGTTTGGCATCCTGGGGTGGCAGTAAGTGAGCAGTTAATGTGTGACACCACAGGAACAGGGAGATGAGTGCAAAACACTTCAAAGAAATGGGGCCTTTGTTCACCTGCGACAGCTCTCTGGTGTAGTGGATGCAAAACTAGGATTAGGTTCATCTCATTGGTGCCTTCCCCAAAATCCTTGTGCTGGCACTGCACAAGGGCTGGTTTTCCCAAATTGAAAAGGGGATTTTTAGGGCACGGAGGTGCACATGGCCATGCTGGGAATGAGTCCCTGTAGCTCCCAGGCTGTGTGGCTAAAATGTCTCCTGAAAATGTACCTGTGCTCCTGGAAGTTTCAAGCAGTGCAGCAGGATGAACACCCCCTCCGTGTACAGTAGGACCTGTTTTTGTGAGTATTCTGAACTTTTCTCTCCATATTTACAGCTTTGTGCTTGAAAGAGGGTTGAATATTGACCTAATTTGTCTTTTGAAAGGACACAGAGTTTTACTGGAATACTTATGCTATTGGAGTAGACAAATGCAGGTACTATTCCTTTGGTGGCCGCTGCAGAAGGTTGATGTGCTCTAAGATTTACTGTGCATCACCTTAGCCATCATTCCCATAAGTATTAATTTTAACTCCACTAATAAGAAACTGAACAAAAGTGGAATTATGAGTTCAGTAGTATTCTATGAAAGGTCAGTTGTTAAAAAGGCAGAGTCTGACATTCTGTGAAAAAGGTGCCTTCATTAATCATCCTGATAGGATAGCATAGGATATTCTTGACCAATACCCACCATCCTGGCTGTGCAATGTGCTGAATTCCATCTAGAAAAACAAGGATTAGGTGAAGAAATGCACAGTGACCATTTTTTACTACTGTAACATTACTATTTCTTTATTCAAAGTATAGAAAAATTAATGGAGATTCTTTTCTTAGGCAGACCGTCACAATTTTAAAAGTTTGTTAATTTTATAGAGTCCTGCATTGTTATGGGAGTAATATTTAAATACACAATCTGTAGGAATATAAATGCAGTAATACCGAACACCAATATTAATGTAATTTATAAAGTATTTATGACCTCTTAGAAGAATTTTCTTATTATGTTGTTTAAATATGCAGTTTTGCTGCACAATAATTCATCTCTGTAAATCCTGAACGATTACTCCTCTGTGAACCCAGCAGTTTTAATTGCCAAGTAAAATGTTTTCCTGGGTGAAATTATTATATTGAATTGTTTGTGTGTTTTTTCCTTGTCCACCACAGTGATGGCAATTTGAAAGTTAATACAAATTATATAAATTATTAAGCACAGGCCTAGTGGAACATTAATCAGGAGAACATCTTTATTGTGACCGTTCCTGACAGATTATGTTCACCATGATGCCCATTAATGCACTGCATTGTGAGAGCCCATGTCCATTACAGAATCCCCTTTGTTACCAGTGTCAGGTCTAATTCAGGGCAGCAAATCTCAGGCCAGGTTGAATATCTTTTGGATATTTGATGGAAAAATGATGTTTTGGAAGCCAGGGGCCTCACCTGTTTAATTCTCTCCAAGTTGTTAGCTTGTGTAGCAGACACTGTAAAATGCAAAGTCTGCAGTAGTCTTTTTCCCTTTAATGTCATAATTTTGCATAATGGCTGTTTGTGCTACATTGACTAAGTCCATGGATTGCTTAACATAAGTGATTACATTTTCCTTTGATTATAAACTCCCTCCATTAGAACTACTGTACAAAAACTTGTAAATGATTTGTTGTTCAAGCTTTCTACTTCATTAGCTCCAACCCACACTCTACAAGAGTCGTTGTCTAAGAGTTACTAATATTTGTAATGAGCTGTATAATATGGGCCCTTTCACTAAATTTAAAAACAGATGGTATCTGTTAACAACAGTTTATCATGCAAATTGAACCCTGGCAAAAACTCCTCTCAGTGGTTGCGTTGCTGTAGGCCAAATCCTGGTGTCTTGGTTGGGTTTTTGATGAAATAGCAAGAAGGAATAATTGTTGTTTTCCACACTTGTGACAGATGCAAACTAACCATGGTCAGAAGTCCCTGAGAAGTCAAAACTCCAGATTTTTCCTCTGGTGGAAGATTTAAGTTCCCTTTCATGCCTTTAACATGTGCTTTATGATTTACTTTCAAAATTCACAATTTTTGCACATCTTGGCAAGTTTTAGATCTCTGTACCTGTAATTTCTCTCATTTAAGCCACTGAGCTGCTGTGAAGGAGAATTTCCCTTTTGTGAGGACTTGCACATATTGATCTCAACAAGTGGAAAGATCAGAGCATGTAAGACACACATTTTTCTGCAAACTTTGAAAACAAGAGGAAAATTGTCTCACATTACTGAAATTCTGAAATTATACCATCAAAAGAATCCTCCTGCATGGTGTGTTTGCTGCTAATCCTGCATGGAGGAAGACTTCAAATTTAAATAGAGTGAGGAGTCTGCTTGTAAATATATTCTTGTAATACCAATTTTCACCCTCAAAAACTAAAAAATTTGGATTTTTTTTTTTTTAGTGTGAGGCATTCTGAGTGCTTGCACTTCTGTTTTGGAAGAATACAGGATCAGTCTTGTCTTTGTGTGCTGTAATTAATGCTAAGAAATGGCAAAATCTGATCTCTTGGCCTCAGTGTTCTGTAGTTTCTCATTGCTGTTGGTAAACAGTAATTCCCAGGATTATCTCACTTTTCCCACTGCCCATCCCATCCATTTGGAAAGAGGCATTTTGCCTGATCAGCCCCTTTCCTGCATTCCCAGCCCTTTTTTTTCTCTGGAAGGGCAGGGAAGGATGTGAGATGTGACAGCAGCCAGGGAAAATAGAAGGCACTTTTTAATTTTGTCAAAGGAAATGCTGGAAATTCCCAGCCAGGAGAGTCCATTAAAGCCAGGACTGTTCCCATATGGAGAGGAGCATGGCAGGTGAGCAGAGGAGGAATTTTTGGAGACCAAGCCTGGTGTAGGTTGGAGGTGATGCCAGGGAAGATGCTCTGAAGAGAGGAATCACTTTATCAATTTATTCTTGAGCTGATCTTTCTATTATAGCAGAATCTCAGGTGAATAACCATCCAAGCTGGACACTTGTCATTAAATAGCACAAAAATCACCTTGTTGGTAAGTTCTGGACATGCAGTTCCAGGATAAGGGAATTTATTTGGTGGCAGACTGTTGGTCCACATATGCTGAAATAAACACCTGTAGAGGCACAGCCATTCCTGTGGGAAGGATTTAAACCTACAGCCCCTTGTCCCTAAGACTGGCTGTGGTAAACCTGAGGCTCATAATGGCTTGAGCTCGTTACTAAATTATGGTTATTTAGTGGCTTATTTAATAATTTGTGGTCCAAATCAATTGTCAAGCTCATGGTGCACCTGAAAAGGTGCCACACTCTGCAGAGGTGGTGGGAACTCTTCAAGTCCTCCATCTATGTGGTTTGTTCAGCTCCAGGGGTGGCTACTCTGACCCTTGGAATGTCCTTCCTCTGTCTCATCCACCTAAACGTGTGATTTGTCTCAGCTTTTTTGCTTTATGCTGTTTTTTAGTCCTTTTTGGTTGGCTTACGTCTCCTTCCTGCCCTTCTGGAGAAGGGCTGAGGTGGACATGGCTGATTTATACCCATCACCTATAAATCAGAAGGTTTGAGACCCTTGGAGGAGGTGTGAGACGCCTAAAACAGCGTTAGTGAAATTAAACGGTTAATTTTGGACCTGCAGAACAGCTAGGGCAGCCCTTGCCTTGCGGGCACTGTAATTTGGAAGATATTTTGCATCTCTTTGTGTTCCCCTCGCCCTTTTTGCTGAAATAAACACAAAATAGGTGCTGTGGTGGGTGCTGTGCTCCTCCTGTGCCCCCCAAAAGTGGAGGGGCATCTCTGCTGTGGAGAGGGGGCCAGGCCCAAGCTCCCTGCTGTAAAAGCAGGGCACCAGGCAAGCCTATTCCGTGAATAAAAATGGGAAATGCATTGAAGTCGAGATACAGTATCTTTGTAGTAATAAAAGCAGTAGTACAGATTTACTGGGGAAGGAGTTTTAACTGTAATACTGTGGAATAGTGGGTTATTTTGTGTTCAAGAGCTACATTTATCACAAAAATGATGATATACAAATCACTTCCATATCACAAAATGTTCTTGGTCAAAATTGGCTTGAGGCAAGTGATATCTTCGAGTAAACAGTATATGAAGACCATATCTTAAAATGATAGATCACCTAATTTTGTTCTGACAGAGGTTTTTGCTGCAACAAACATCTGTCACTGAAATACCAATTCAGAGATATGGAAGCCAAATTGTGGAGGTTTTCCAGTGTTTGTCGCTCCTAACTTAGGAACGCCACTGTTAGTCCTGCAGATATTTGGAGATAGGAGGCAGCTCGTGGGTTTAACACCTTCAAGTGTTTCGTTAAGTGTTTTAAGAGGTGGAAGGGTCTTTAAATGCAGATTAGCAACTTGGGAAGGGCTTTGGACCTTTGGGAGAGAAGGGAGTGTTAATGCAAAGGGTGTGAGTCCCAAACACATCTGACCTGCCCTGTGAAACCAAATTTCGGACCCTGCTCTATATCTGAATGTAAAATAATCATCAAAAATTGAAATTTTGTCTCAAGCATTTAGAGACGTGATTAAATTTTATTTGGAGGTGAGATGTGAAGGATTTTAATGCAGTAAAAATATAAATATCTTCTGAAATACTTCTGTTTCAGTGGAGGAAATTTGTTTGTGTCTAGTTAGCAGCTTAAAAAACTAAACAAAAATTGCAAATCATTACTGAAATGAGTTTTTAAGTCTACTTTGTGTTGACTCGTGGTAGGAAAATGAAATTTGGCTCTAAACTGTCACCATTCTGTGATATTTTGCAGACAGGATGAAATGGCAAATACCAGGTCCTTGGAGGAGGAAAGCACTTACTGGTCATGTCAGAAATCCTTCCAAGTTTATTATTATTATTATACATCCCATATTTTATTCTAATTACTTTCAACTCCATTGATGTTCCTTTAACTCTCTGTTAACAAGAACATCCCTACCTCTGCACTTGCTTGGGTCTCATTTAAATGCCTATAAATACAATATAAATATGCAAATACATCGTTTTGATATATTTTTTTCAAATTTTTTAGTGCTTTTAACTGGTGCTGTGATCTGATCCAACGTCTAAAGGATCTGCAAGAGCTGTGTTTGCTCCTCAAATACACATTTTAAGTTATTTAAATTTCTCAAAGTAAAGCTGTGTTTAAGTCACTTTTCTCTGGGTTATCTTCATGTGGAAAATGGAAGCCAAATTTGAGTTTGGCAAACTACAGATAATAAACAAGATAGACCCTGAATTGGAGGGTTTTTTGTATTATCAGTCTTTATAATTACTTCATGGTTTTGTTGCATGATTTTATATGCACACTTCATGTGCTCCTTTTCAGAGGTGCACTAATCTAAATTAATAAAATCATAATAATAAAAGTTGATAAAATGGTAGTTACCACTCCATGAATTCAAGCTGTTGTAAGAATTACTGCAAGTTTGGGGATGTTAATACTCAAACTACTGGGTTTCACAAGAGCTTGTCCAAAAATTAATGAATTCTCTTGAAATTACTCATCTAAAGCACATTCAAAGGTGAGTTGGCACAGTACAGGAATTAAAAATGCTTCATGTTCCCCTTCAAGAGTATAAAAGTATTAATCCATTTTCCACCAAAAAAAAAAAAAATTAAGGAATGAACAAACAATAATTTTTATTTATTCATTCCTGTACCTTTCTGATCAATCCTGTTTGCTTAATCAACATTGCCAACTAAGTGAATTCAAGTTGTTGTGACAGGACTGGTTTGATTTGGCCCAAAATCTGAGAAGCCTTTGCTGGGCAGTGTGGAGGCAGAAAATTCTGTCAAATTCCGTGAGGTGCCAGCAGAAGGGGATCAGCTCCAGCCTGTGTGGGAAGGATAATTCCCATTTCCATGGGAACTGAGGACAGATCCTGGGCAGGCAGCTCTGGGAGGGGCGGGGTGGGAATGGGAATAGGAATGGAAATGGAAATGGAAGTGGAAATGGGGATAGGAATGGAGATGGGAATGGGATGGGATGGGATGGGATGGGATGGGATGGGATGGGATGGGATGGGATGGGATGGGATGGGATGGGATGGGATGGGATGGGATGGGATGGGATGGATGGGATGGGATGGGGATGGGATGGATGGGATGGGATGGGGATGGGGATGGGAATGGAGATGGGAATGGGATGGGATGGGATGGGATGGGATGGGATGGGATGGGATGGGATGGGATGGGATGGGATGGGGATGGGGATGGGATGGAATGGGATGGGATGGGATGGGATGGGAGTGGGAATGCAAATGCGAATGGGGATATGGGGATGGGCATGGGAATGGGAATGATGGGGATGGGAATGGGAATGATGGGGATGGGAATAGGGATGGGAATGGGAATGATGGGGATGGGGATGGGAATGGGAATGGGAATGGTCATGTTTTCCTCCTGTTACCATGTGGAGCTGCTCGTGTGAGCAGTCCGTGTTTTTTGAAAACCTGGACTGGTGTCACACGAGCAGCTCCTGGTGCAGAACCAGCAGTGCCGAGCGCGGGTTGTGGGCTGCAAGGAAGGGAGGAAGGGGTTAAAGAATTCATAAAAAATGAAGGATCCTAATATTAAAGTGGGGGGAAAATGTGGGTGAATGACATATTTTTTACACACCTCAACTGTCAACATTTCTAATCAAATCATCCAGCCTTCTTGCTTCTTAAATGATACAAGCAATATTTCCTGTAATAAACACCCCTAAGTCTAATGAGAGGCCCTAAGGCAACTTCAAATGTATGAATTCATTATAATTGAACAACATAATCTGCAGGGCAAAGATTCCTGCTACCCAGTCTTTTAACTTCGCACGGCTTGGGTGTTCTATGAAAAATGTTCTACATTTTGTTTACAATGTATTGCTGCTATTTGAAGTATTGTATGTTCCTGTAGTACATAAGATGGGGACGCATAATGGAGGAAAAATCAAGGAGGCAATCTTTCATTTTGTTCTGGTATGAAAAATTCAAAAGACTGAAAACTCACCCAGAGAAATTTTGCAAGCATATTATTTTCCGATGTTTCGATCAATTTGTCTGTCAACCATGCTGAGAGGTGGAAGGGGCCAGCAAAAGCAATTTAGCTTGTGAGGTCCAAAATAGAAATGTTTTAGGAAACCTTGTCACACATTATTTTTTTATATGAGAACCGCTGTGTTTTTTATTTGCTAGTCATATTATGAAGAGAAATTGGTATCAATCATCTAAATCACCTATGAATATCTGATATAACCGTTACTTTTGTGCATATAAATAAGGCGAAAAAAATATTTAAATGAAGCTTTTAAAGCATAGCAAAACCTTTGGGTAGACAGCAGGCTCCCCACTCAGGTTTTCCCATCTAAAAAATATCCTGTGCTTTTTAATTGATTGTACCCAAGTGACATCATAGTGAATCATCTTGCATATGAACATATTGACCTCTCTGTGCCTTTAATTAAGCTCTGATTGCTGCACGATAAGTTTGCTGTGGATTGATAGGTGTGCCAGCCCATGTTCAAACTCTGCATGTGTACGGGGCTGGGGAAGGAGCATATGTGCAGGAGGGAGATTAATTCCCTCATTTGGGGCTTCCTATTTGTTTATATGATAAATACGGCTCCTGTCACTCGTGAAATCTTGTCAGTGCAGCTGAAAACTGCAAGTTTAGTGGAAAACAGCAGGTTTGGTTCAGTCTCTTGCCCACTGCACTTTGCTGGCACTGAAATGTGCTGGTTTTGGAGTGATAAAGTTCACCTGGTGTCACCTGTGGGACTGGACGGTGGCTGGGAAGGGAGGTTTCCACAGGCCCAGGAGGGTGTGTGGCCACTCAGCTGAAAGCAGGATGTTAATAAGGCAAAGACTGAGTGGTTTGGGTGCCCTCACTATTGCAGAAGTGACACTTTTGGGCAAATGCAGGGACAGGCAGCTGTGGGGTTGGTTGTTGAGGGCATTGAGTTGGCCATGAGGAGAGAGAATGGGAATAAAACAGGTGATGGAGTGCTGAGTAAGAGAGAGGTTTTGGAGGAAGCAACAGTGATGTTTTTGAGGGTTGAAAGGATAACTAGAGTGGTGAAGGAATGGGGCTTTGTCAATATTTGAGATGTATGAACAAATGTAATATAAAATTCTGGTAGAGCAAGTAGGATGGTAGATGAAACTTCAACACTGAGAGTGTGATGGGCTTGGGTTCATCCAGACTCAGCAGTGTCAAGGATGACACTATTTTAGGGGAAAGAGTGTTTCTAAAGGAAAGCTGGAGAATTGCTTCTAATCAGAGGAAGCAACAGGAGATACCTGAGGAAGAGAAAAGGAAGAACAGGAGAACAGCACAGACACATGGTGTGATTTTTGTCACTCTGTTGTCCTGAACAGAGTCAGACTTGATCATGCTGTGGATCCCTTCTAACTCAGGCTATTCTGTGGTTTGTTTTCTAGTGTTCTGTGAGCAGCAAGCCATGAGTCAGGAGTGTCTCTGGACCAGGTGGGTCAGCAGTGTCCCTCACAGAGCAGAATCCCATTATCCTGTTCCTAATGGGAGACAGAGTGACAGTCATGTCTGTTCCTTGCTGACACCCTCTGGCACTCAGGGTTGGTGGCGACGCTCTGAACGTGCTCCTTAATGGCTGAGCTTTTCCAGTTGTTTTGTGTCTGGAATCATCTCATCCTGGTTGTTTACAGCCCTTGATGTCTCAATCTCTGTAGCCTTCTGATGTTGATGTCCTTTGTCATTTTTCGCTGCCTCTGGAGGAGCCCCCGAATGTCGCTGGCTCCCAGGACCGCGTGGTAGAGACTGCTGAGAAACCACCCAATTATTGCTGTTGCCTTGTGATCAGAGGCTCGTGCTGTTAGGGATGAAGACAGCCCACCTCCTCTGTCGTGCACTTTAGCCTGGGCTTTGATTTTCCCAAGGGCAGGCTTGCTGCAGCTCCCTTTGAGAGGCTGTGCCGTGGCTTGGCAGATCCCTGTCACCCCGCAGCCTCTCCCGGAGTGTCAGCCTGTCATTCCAGGCTCCCTCTTATTTACTTACCTAATTCATGCTCCTTGATCATTGGAGATTGTACATTTTGAAGGATATAAACTGTTTAATTAGCACTTTTACCTCCTGTTGTTTAACATTATGTGCTGCGCCTAGTGTCATGTGAAGCCTGTATGTTTATTTAATTTTCTCTTAGATCAGCTCTTGCAGCTTTGATAATCTTTGCTCTACAAGTTGGAACTTTCCAGAGTAAATGGATCACTCCAAACCAAAGTCCCATGCAAGTGGTGGAGAAAGATGTACAGTATGAGCCAAATAGGATGGGCTTTTGGTTGGGAAAGATTAAATTCAAGATGATTTGTTGGGGAGGGCTGTGTAGTTATTTGTAGTTTGTGTCAGGGGTGGGATTTACAGCTGTTGTGATAAATTTATATTCTTCAAAACAGATAGGCTGTATTTTCCCTATTCCCAACACACGGATGTGAGCATTGCAGTGGGAAACAGATATTTTAGTGCTTTTAATATTCTTTGTATTGTGCTTTAGAAGAGTTTTGCTTTTTAGTAGGACATTCCTCTAACAAATCAATACATTTATCTGTAGAACTTCAGTTTTGTAGAATTTTGTTTTTCTTTGTTTGTTTTTTTTAATGTTTCCACTTGTTGTATTAGAAATCTCAGCATCCTGGAATTTCAGAGATTGCTAATGGTCTCTCAGTTTCTGGTAATTTAAGCATCACCTGAAACACCTTTAGGTTTTCCTACCCATATTTAAAGCTGCTGTTAAATCTTGAGAAGGACCTTCACCAGTTTCCTTTTGGGCTCAAACTGGTGTTTTGTAAACTTCACTGGTTTTCCTTCATGGGCAAAAATTTAGATGGGATAAAGCCTTTGTGGAAAAACCTTTCTTTAAAAAAAATAAAACAAGCCTGTAGCCTAGAAGTGTTTAAGGCCAAGTTGGACATGTGGGATAGTGGAAGGTGCCCCTACCATGGCAGGGCTGGGATGGGATGAGCTTGAAGGTCCCTTCCAACCCAAACCAGTCTGGGGTTCTCTAAACATCTCACAGAGCTACAGAAGTGCTTTCAGAACAACATAGTTTATAAAATTTATTTGGCTAACATTGGGCTCTAGGAACATGAGAGATGTTTGGGTGGAAATGCAAAGCCAATAAACTGAAGGCAGGGATTTGATCTTCACTCTGTTCTTGTTGCCTTGGGCTGAAAGGCAGATGTGTGAAAGAGCAACTTCAACAGTGATGCAGAAATACATTTTAATGGCTCCAAATGTTGAAATTGTTGTGTTCAGGATGGAGCTGCTCAAGGATCTGATTTATCCTTGGCTCAGTTTCCTGCACATTGTATTACCTAGTTTTGGTTCTGCTGTAGCAGGAACTCTTTGGCTTCTGTCAAAGAAGTCTTATCTCCTTTCTCATGACATTTCATGAATATGAAGAGCTAAAATACGAAATGTTTGACAGTTTTTAATTGGATGAAAACAAAATTGAGCCTTTCTGTCTCCACCGTCTGGCAGGAGGCAGGAAGTTTTCTGCTGGGCATGGCCAGAGAAGAGCTCCATGGAGCTCAAATTTCCGTTTTCCGTGCATGATTTTTTTTTTTTTTGCCTTAGATTTTGTTTTGTTTTTACAAAATATTGGTTTATTGAGAGATGTGTTACCCTCAATTGACATATTGACATTTCCAGGAACTGTGGTTATTGTTTTGAGAAATACAATCCTACACTGACAGATTCCTATCATTATTTGGAACCGTTGCTGAGGGTTAGTGAGACAAGTCTCATAAATAATGAAAGTGAATCATATTGGGGAGAACAGCAGCGAGGAGCAGCACAGGGGAGTGCTGACACCAGGTAATTTTTGCTCACTGTGACATCACGCAGCGCTGGTGTCACACACCATGGTGGGGACAAGGACTCGCAGGGCTGGGTAATTAACTCGTGCCGCTAACTACCTGCCCGAGTCATTAACAGCACAGGGGATAACTGGGCTCACTCTCCTCTCCTCGCAGTACCCCCCAGAGCACCAGGCACAAATGCACAAGTGCAAGAGATGCACTTGAACCTGGAATATTTCTCCCCTAACCTAAATTCTCTCAGCCCGTGGTTTCCCTGACTTTATTATTTGACAGCTGGGAAGAAGTTTCACACTGGACTGCATCTGATTTGCAGTTTTACAGGGAGCAATTGGCAGCCAAGGTAGAAAAAAGGAGAAACAGGGTTGGTTGTGAGGAGTTACATAAGGCAGAGGCTCATCATCCGAACCGGGGCTTGACCTGGATTTGGGACGTGTTTCTCAAGTTGGCAGAGAGCTCTAATTAACCTCCTGTTAGAATCAGGGAAATCATTTCACTTATTCTGAGGTAACAAATTCCTCCCTGCTGTTATTTCTGGAAGCAGGTAAGTTTAATATCAAATGCCCTTTGCATGCCAGAGATGTGTTTCCATTATTATTTCACCTTATTCCTGCAACGCTGGTGTCCCTGTGTGTGCTGTGAAAATGCCAGGCTTGAAGAGAGTCTAACATACATTGCCATAATTATTTTAATGAGAGAGAATGGAGGAGATGCTTCTCTGCCATCTGTCAACAGACAGCAGTCATGGCTCAGGCTGGACTTTATTCCCTTACAAATTGTTCTTCAGTTCTGAATACTGAATTCTCTATTACTTCTTCTAGGTCAACTGCATTTATAATCTTCCCTGGTTCTCTGTGACGTCTACAAATTATGACTCCAAAGCTGCTCATTAATTTTGTGAAGCTCCCAGCGTGTTACCTGCTGCTCCCTGCACTCACCTGCCTGCCCAGCATCACACACACCCTCACTCAGAGGGGACCAATGGGTGCCACAAGCACCTGGGCCACTTCCTAACCTGGAAATCCCATCAGCAGTAAATGCTCCAGGAAACGGTCAGGGTGCTTTGAATTTATTTAATTTATTTCTCACAGGGCTCTTATATTTAAGAAAGAAAAGCCCCTCTAATGCAGTTGGCCGGCAGGTGGTTGGAAAACCTGAGGGAAAGGAGGATTGGCAGTTTTTATATTTTTCCATACAATTATTCTCTGGACTGTTTTTGCTGTTACTTTAGTGGCAAGGAATCTGTTTCTTACAGGATTAGTAAAAGTCAACAGTTTTCTCCACCCACAGAGCAGCTGCCTCCATGCTGCTGTGGTGGTGCCAATGTGCCACTTGATTTGTTTAAATGTGATTTGTAAGTAGCCAAAATTAGGACTTTAGAGTAACATTTGATGGCTTTGGCTATGGTTTTGGTTTGCCCTTATTTACATTGTCCTTCAATATTTGCCTCTCAATAATCTCCTCCATTTAAAACATAGACATGGCCTTGATGTGAGCTGTGCTTTAGCTCTGCTCCAAATAATAGGAAATAGCAATAAAACAACTTCTCTTTTTCAATATATTTTCCTTCACTTCAACTATATGGACCCAGGTATAGGTAAATTGAGAAGAATTTATCATGAAAAGGCCAAAACTTCCAAAATATGTATTCCAAAAGGAATGCGACCATTCCCACCTCTATTGTCCATCCTCTACATCAGAGAATCAAGTGGCAGAAATATTGCATTAAAAATATCACAGCTTTCCTTAAATATTTTGGAAAACATTATTTCATATATTCTTTTTGTACCCCTGTTCCTGTTTGGAATGAGGCTGTGATGCTTAAAGTGAACTTGATTTTCATTTGAAGACTTGGTGGTATTGACACATCTCAAAATTCTCACCCAGCCTAAGACCAATTAATATTTCTTTGTAACTTCAGTTTACTGGGTGAAGAATAAAAAATAATATAAAAGAACCAGTGAAGCCAAAGTCTTACTGGTTTGGTTTTTTGCTAAATATACACTGAGTTTTGCAAAGTAAAACTGGAGCTGGAATATTATGGAAAAGAATTATAGAATCCCAGACTGGTTTGTGTTGGAAGGGACCTTAAAACTCATCTTGTTCCAGCTGCCTGCCATGAGCAGAGGCATCTTCTACAATAAGTTAAAATTAAAAGTTTTTAAATTAAAACTTTTTGAAATAGATAAAAACTGTTTTTCAGACTGTTCCGTTTTTTCAATTGCCTTATTTAACTGCAGTTAAAGCTAAAATACAAATTTATTATAAATCCAGATTAGCATGAGCTGCCTTAAGCAATCCTGTTGTGTTTCGCTGCAGTTTGAAAACCAGGCAATAGTGACACCGGTTTGGTTTATTTATTTTTTTTTTTAACTCTCTGGTTCTGAACTGTGAATCTTTTTCTCCCTTGCCCTGCTCAGGCACTACAAATCAGCCTTCCCATAGACTGTGTGATATTAATCTCCGTGGGGCGGACACCTCAATGCAGGTGCTATAGCTCTTCCCCTCCTCCAGTTATTTCAGGTTTTAATCTCACTTCCTTTGATTTATTTGCTTATGTCATGTGGAATGTGTCTGGCTCCTTGCCCTCTCCCTGCTTCCCCTCCTGTACACCCTGGGTGCCTCCTGGCTGCTCCATTGTTGTGAGCGGCTCCGGCTGCCGCTCCTCGGGACGCGCTTGTTTGCCGTCGTGTTCTGCCGTGATGAATTTCCCGCAGTTTGCTTGCTCTTGTTTAACTTTCTGTCGGATTATTACACAAATTGCTTCTGGTGTTTGCTTCGCTTGAAACCTATGAATCAAAATAGCGGGGCTGGTGCTGCAGGGGGATCCAGGCTGTGCTGCAGCGGGGTTGGGTTGGGATGGGTTTCCCCATTCGCAGCATCCTCCGCGCCCTGCCTCCTGCACAGGGCTCCTGGGAGCCTGCTTCACACTGAAAATAACAGATCTCCGTGGAGGAAAGGGCAAAAGGAGGCTTAACGAGACAAATTCATGGGGTTTGTCACTGAACAGCAGAATTTATGGTATTTTGGCCGAGTGGAGGTGTTCGTGCAGGTATTGGTGTGTGTGATGGCATTGGGGGCAAAGTAACCCCTGAGCTGTTGGAACAGCACACAGGGAATGGCTCCCACTGCCAGAGGGCAGGGCTGGATGGGATATTGGGAATTGTTCCCTGGCAGGGTGGGCAGCCCTGGCACAGCTGTGGCTGCCCCTGCATCCCTGGCAGCGCCCAAGGCCAGGCTGGACATTGGGGCTGGAGCACCTGGGACAGTGGGAGCTGTCCCTGCCATGGCAGGGCTGGCACTGGGGGGGATTTTAGGTCCTTTCCATCCCAAATAATTTCAGGTTTTTCTGAATTCAATCCTATGAATTCTCCACTGTCCCAGGTTGCTCCAAGTCCCATCCATCCTGGACTTGAACACACAAGAAGTCACCCCAGCTCCAGCAGGGATTGACCATCCACCTCCACTGCTGGAGGTTTGACTGCCTGGGAAAAGAGTGTGGGGCTATCACTGAAACACAGGAGGTTTAGCTAATTGCCTAATAATTGTGTATCTATTTTAAATTGCAGTCTAGGAAAATATTTCACATCATTTTTCTGTGCTGTGACTCTTTTGGTGAGTCCATGGGATTTTTATTTCTCTAGCCCATCCAAACATCTCTGCTGCAGTGGCCTCAGTTGAATTTCTTGATCATTCCTTGCAGAGGAAACAATATCTCTGTTTATCATCTGGTCAAATGCCTGTGTCATTATTCAAGTTGCACATCTGAGGTCAGAGATAACATCAGATTTTTGACAGTATGGATGATTCAGTATGAGGATGTTTTTCTAAAATAAAAGCAAAGTTTGCTTTTTTTACTGGAGAAAAAAGAGAAAACGTAGGAAACTTCAGGTCAATTACATTATTTAAGTTAAGGTTGGGGATCTTGGTTAGAGGTAGAGTCTAAGTCCATTTTGATCTGGGGTTAAGGGAGGTGGAAATCTCACCGTGTCCATCTCCAGGGTTAGTCTGTGTTTGGGGTCTTCCTGACTTCATGGCAGACAGATCCAGAGGAACAGAACTCAATAGTCTCCCTTTGCAATGTGTAGTTTAATATTTCAGTGAATACAGGTGGCTGCTGTGATTACTTTTTCATTAGTATTTGGTCCCTTTTCCTGCTCCACACTCTGCTCCCATAAAGTTTGCTATTGAAGCAATGTTTTTTTCCCAGATTCACTGAATGGGTTTAAAGTGTAACACCCAACTGTTAAAATTATTGCATCTTTTCCTTCAACACCTTGTCAAATAAAATGTCTCATTACCATGCAAATAGAAATTCTTGCTGTTGCCAGGCAGGCAAAGTGTTTGGGTGCAGATTACAAGTTGCTGAACCCTGGTGTTGCTCCAACACGTCGGGAACAAGCACAACTTCCATCCTGGCGTGATGGGCTGGAAATGTCAGGCTGGGGCCTCACATTGGAACAGCTCAATCCACGCTGGGAGGGCCTGGGATGGCAGAGCTGAGGGGCAGCTGATGATGTTGGCATTGGGATTTGGATAAGGATGCGCTCAGTGAAACCCTGCCCGTGCCCAGAGGGGGCTCACAGCAAGGACGGAGAGGGACATCCCACTGGGCCATGGGTGCTGGGACAGGGGAATGGCCTGAGGGTGGAGAAGGGTGGGTTTGGATTGGTTATTGGGAATTGGGAATTCTGGCAGGGTGGGCAGACCCTGGCACAGGGTGCCCCTGTCCAACCAAGGCCAGGCTGGACATTGGGGCTGGGAGCACCTGGGACAGTGGGAGGTGTCCCTGCCATGGCAGAAGTGAAATTGGATGGATTTGAAGGTCGTTTCCAACCCAAACCATGGGTTTATGGTTCTGTGTAGAGACAGGAATTAAATTTTATTCACTTTAAGACATCAGCTCTGTCTTGCACCAGGGACACGTCCTTGGAAGGGCAGACCCAACGCAAGTTGGTGAAGCAGTTGATGATTGCTGAGCTGGATGTTGCATATCAGCTGTCCATGTACCAAAACATTGATTCTATACAGTTTGCAGGAATATACTTATTTAAAATTCAGGCATTAAGATCATCAACCCATATTCCTGTTTAGAGACCGGTTTCACTCAAGACAAACATTTGTGTGAGTCTCACAAAACCAGTTCCTTGCTGCCAGTGACCTGAAGCAGCTGCTCACTCCTGAGCTGGTTTGTAAAGTCAAACCCCTCCTGGAGTACCGAATTCACAGCAATTCCTTGGCAGGGAGTGGGTCAGAGTTTGTTTCAGGAGCTGAACCATTTCTCTGGGCAAAACTTTGAGTGATTTTCAAAACCTCCACCGCCTTTCTCTTGTTGTTTATTCTTTCTAGGAAAAAACAATTTTGCATGCAAACAATTAGCAGTTCTTCTGCTGGTGTCTAGTCTTTAATGTCAATATTTTAGCTCTCTGTCTTTGCTGTTCAAAACACTAGGAACGGGTAATTCATCCAAAATAAATATGCAATTTTGAAGCTGATTTTCAAGCAGATGACTGTGAGGAGGTGCTGGAAACAAGCCAGTGGCTTCTCATCTTGTAGTTCCCAGAATTAATTTCCTCACAAGTGCAAAAGGCTACAATACAAAATTAATTCAATCCCCACTAAATGTTTCCCTTTGCCAGTCGCGTTCCATTCTTTCAAGAAATTCTTTCATTCTTTCCATCTCTTTCCAACAGCAGGAAAACAAACCAGCAAAGTTCTACCTCTTAAAAGAAAAAAAACAAAACTGGTTTCCAAAGTTTGGTGATCTTTATCTTTGCTTTGGAAGAGGGAAATTTTCTTTTCAGGTAACTTGTCCAAGGATAATTTTTGCATTTTATGGTGACTTTTCTTAGAAACCAACTTCTCCTTTCCAGAGCATCTCCCCTGTGTTCTGCTCTGACTCCTTCGTTAGGGTTTATTTAATTACAGTGTGCCTCAGGGTTGCTTTTTCCAGAGGGGAGATGAAATTTAAGGTTTTCTAGATCCAACACTCAAGATCACTTTTATGTCTCTCAAAAACAACACCTGGTTAAATGAAAAAAATATGCCATGAAGGAGGAATTTAGACATTATGTTAAAAACTAAAAAATTGCTCAATTTTTTGTCCCACTCTGCTGAAATAAGGGGATTTTTAAAGTAATTAATGTTTCTGTAAAATCAAATGTTATTTTAAATGATTTTCAGAGTATCTTCAGCTGCTCACACAGGTTTGAGATGTATAATATACAACTCCTTTCCTGAAAAGACTTTTGTGCTAAGCTGCATTAAAATAGCAGATTTTATTGGGAAAGAATTGGCTGAATGGATGAGATTTCTTCAGCTGTAAATACATAACAAAAGAGAGCTTTTTGTGGGTTTTTTTTTTGAGAATCCTCTTTGTTACAAAGTCACAGTTTGAAGTTCTGGATTTGATAACTGTAGATATTAATATGGGTTAGAAAGTCAGAAATCGCCTTGAGAGCCTTGTCCTCCTGAATCCCCAGTGCCAGAATATTTTTCTGGGAAGCAAAATTGCCTTTTTCATGAAAGAGTCAGAGTGTCACCAACTATGGATGAGTGCTATCAGTTGTCTCCTGAGACTATTTCATGGAATTTTTATTCTTGCCTCCAAACTGTGGCACCGTTCCCTCTTCACCTCTCAAATTGAATGAAATAAGAAGCTTTCTGTCTCAGCGTCTCAAAATCCTCTGGTGCTTCCAGTCCCTCCTTGTCAGGCACACTGGGGTATTTTCTTTTTTTTTTTCCTTTTTATTGACTAAAAATAACTGGAGGCTTTATCCTCCAGCACGAGGTTTCTTGACCAAATGTTCAACGTGGATTTCTGCTGTCCTTGGCTGAGGAACCACCAAGGAACCTTCTGTAGCACAGACTCCTCCTGATTTCCATCACACATCAATACCAGATGGGCAGTTTTGGGGGTTTTCACATTGATTTTATACCTGCAATTTCCCATCAGCTGTGTAATTGATAATTTAACCCCTTCTGAGTGTCTGAAGTCTGTATTTCCTTCCAGCTCGTTCCACAGTTGTGTGATTAAAGATGAGTTCACTCACACAAAGTCTCAACTTCACTGTTCAGTTTTTTCTGAGACCTCAGCAATATCCTATCTCCTGCAGTGAGTGAGGTGATTTCAGGTAAATCACTGCAATACAGGAATACCTGACACCAGACATGTTTTCTAAGTCAAGTGGCCACTTTCTGGAAGATGCAGCCAAATCCCTGTAGCATTTTCTGTTTCACCTTCTCTGAGCATGACACTGAATCCAGCCTGGCTTTCCCCAAAGGACAAAACTCTCCTGCCCCCTGGATCTTTAAAATTAAACACTAATAACCCTAAAGTCTGAGTGGCTAGAACTGCTTTAATGGCAGAGGTTATTCCAATAGATAACCAGGATTTATTTTGTATAAAACCCAGCAATATTAATGTTGTTTTGTAATTGCACTTTGCTTATTTTAGTTACAATAGGTGCTGTAGTAACAATGAGAAGATGCAGAAGGCTCCAAAACTTCACTTTAGGGAGAAACTCCCCCTCAGAGGGTCAGAAAATATTTCTTTCTAGAAATGTGTGATTGACTTTGACCTCTCTAGTGCAAGAACTGATGCTGGGAGGGTGAAGGAGAGGATTTCCACACTCAGGGTCTGTCAGAGAATGAGGTATGGGTATTTTCTTAAAAAAAAGAAAGCTGTGCTGTGCTCCAGGTCTGTCCCAGCTCTGCTGGCTTGTGGCACCTTCTGGAGAGGCAACTGCAGTTGCTCTGGGTAAAATGTAGTTGATAATATCTCAGGAAATGCTGCTTTTCCTGCAAGCAGCTTGGTACGGATTCTGCTCAGCCCCAAAATCACTTGGGCTGCTCAGAAATAATAGAAATGTCGGATTAGCATTACTGGACACCAAAAAAAAGCCCATTGCAAGCTTCCCATGTTCCTCAGGTGGATAAACATTGGAAGGGAGTGTGACATTGGAATCCGACGGCAACAAAGGAAAGGCATAAACAGCTTTTTTTCAGATATTTGTTAGTGGCAGGAATGCAGGAAACCCAGCTTTTGAGAATGGGAAATAGGCTTTTCTGTCCAGTTTTGTGTGCAGATGCAGCACTGGAAAGCTCCATATCCTGTGCTGCTGCAAGCCCTCGTCACAACTAGAGCGGAATATCTGCCAAACATCTTTGGTTCATTGCTTCCCGAGGTGTCTGGACGTGCACTTGTGTGTGGGCAGCTGAGGCTGAAGGCAATTTTTATAATTATGCACCTCTGAAAAATAAAATCCAAGTGTAAGCCTTGGCATGCTCTCTGATAGTGTGAAAAACTGCTCTGAGGAGACACAAATTGGTGCATTTTGGACTATTCCCATCTGAGCTGCACAGGCAACATGAGAAGTGGCAGCGTGGCTGTCAACAGAGAGGCCAAGGACCCCGAGCTTCACAGCCTGCTCCAGACCCCGCTGCTGTTATTCCCAGAAAAAAATTACTGTCAAAAAAAACCCCGCTTTGTAAAGCCATAATAAATCCAGCAGAGCGAGCGCCCCTTCCGTGGCGTGCTGGAAAGGGGGTGGGTGTTAAATGGAATATCCAGGCTGCTTTGGTTTGCTGCATTTTGGGAGGTCTGGGGTTTAAATCCCACTTTCTTTTTGTGTGTGTGTGTTTTTAGATGTGTATTTTTCAGCGTGAGGGATTTCTGCTTCCCACTGATTTTCAGCTTGCTCTGCCCCTTCTGGGGTTTTCTGCAGTGGTGGGAGGGGAGGATACAGAACTTAAAGCACATAAGGAAATTGCAGCATTTTCCAGGTAGGTTCATCTCATCACTATCCCAATATCAAGTAAGAAAACAAATTTTTAAAATAAATAAATTACGACATTTTTCCTTTTTTTTTTTTAGGAAAAACACTAAAATTTGGATTTTGAACATCAGGACAGTTGAATGGGTTCAATGTCACAGAATTGCCGTGAATAATTCACTCCTAAAACCTTTAACTGCCATAAGAGCTGGAAATAGTGTTAAATTTTACTGTGGCAGTTTTAAGGAGCAAATTGATCTTTCCTTAGGCTTTGTAAAATAGATTAACCCTCGGGTCAGGTTGATCATGAGCATTCAGATGCATTGGTACAATTTGCCCAAATTTAAAGACTCTGGTTGAAGTATTTGTAAATCCTCACACCAGGCTATTCTTGCTGGGTGCAGGGGAGGGGACCAGGATAGAAAAGGGCCTAAAAACTGCAGATATTCCAGTTTTTGTGAGGATTTGTTCTCATTTAATTCCCAGCCAGGGAGCTGTGCCATCAGCACCTCCAAGCAATGCCTTCCCTGCCCAGGAGCCGTCCAGGGGTGCAGAAAACTCCTCAGGTTCTACAGATAAAATATTGAAAATATTTCAGGAATGTCTTCATTGTCCCCTGTCCCTCAGGATGAAAGTCATCTCCTGAATATTTTGTGGATAAACTCCTTTTCTCCTTTTATCATCCCCCTGAGGGTGAGCTGTATTTATGTACCTTTGCTCTTCTCGCTTGGGCCTTCACGGCTGTATTTTTATGATTTTATGGACAATTATTGTGAACAAAAAAGAATTATGAAGAAATTTTTAACATTTAAGCAAACTTTTCCCACATAAAACTCCTTTTAGTGCGAGTTCAGGGTTGTTATTTCCTGATGTCAACATGAAATAAGTTTATTTTCAAATTTTTATTTTGAAGACTCATTGCAACAAATTATTTTGTCTTCTTTTTGCCTTAATCCCACCAACATGGCAGAGGGCATAAGAGAAAAAGGGAAATATATGAGAGGAAAGAAGGCAACAGTGCAAATGTACCCATTGGATGTGGGAATTTGAACCAAACACTGCTTTACTCCCTGCACATTTTTGTTTGGAGAGGATTTGTGGAATTAGGGATATATTTTTCCCATTTAAACTTGCGCAAGGCAGAGGGAGAATTTCACTTTTGAAAACCAGAGTGGTGAATTGGATGAGTTTCAATTTTAGGTGCAGTTTAAAGGTTTTAAACATAAGGAAAATCTTAATTTTGTTGAGATTAACTACTAAATCTGGTATTTCCAGTAAAATCTCTCATACTATGTTTATGCTTAAAGCCACATATTGTAGGTGGCGGGAGGAAGAAGATCTTGGATTTTTATTCTGATTTAGTGGGTTTGAGTCATGGCATAAAGCTGGAAAATGGAATACGTGGCTGTGGAAGTGTTGATCCACAATCCCAAAGATAAAATGGGAAAATCTGCAAATTTAAAGCAGTGTCCTTTGAAAAAACAAGGAATAATAATCCTGGATGGAAGGCAGAATTCTTACAGGGGAGAAGTTTAGGACAGAACTGTAAGATCTGCCTCTGATAAAAGGGGAGGGAATTTCAGTGTATGGAAAAGGAAGAAAATCACTGGAGATCTGCATGACTCCATCATGGACTGGCCCTTCAAAAACCTTAAATATCAGGGGGAAAAAAGAGAAAAAGGGCAGCTCACCTCCAAAAAAAAAGGTTACAAAAGGAATAGCACCAGAATATAGAGCCAAAATAAAGAAGGAAAGGAAAATGCAGATGGGAGTAGCAAGAGACCCAGAGAAATCCAGTGATGAGTACATTAGGAGTAAGAGGAAGACCAAGCAAAGCGTTTGCTGTGCTCCTTGAGGGAAGCAGGGAGCCATTAGCAAATGAGACTGAAGTGTTCAATGACTTCTTGCATTTGTTTTCAATTAAAAAGAAAAAAAAATCAAAAGTGAGCAGATGGTTTGCACAATTAATACCAGGAGAAAATGGATGGGATCTCAGCCTAGGAGATCTACTGACAGAGTCCTGCCTCTTTCAAAAGGCCTGATTGTTTTAACCTGAGCATACTTGAGGGACTGGCTGCAGCACTTGCAGTCACACCAGCAACACTTTGGAGAATCCAGGGAGGCTGGGAGAGCTCGTGGACCTGGAGGAGCTCCTGGATCTGGGAGAGCTCCTGGACCTGGAGGAGCTCCTGGATATGGGAGAGCTCCTGGACCTGGGAGAGCTCCTGGACCTGGGAGAGCTCCTGGACCTGGGAGAGCTCCTTGGTCTGGGAGAGCTCCTGGGTCTGGGAGAGCTCCTGGATCTGGGAGAGCTCCTGGACCTGGGAGAGCTTCTCAATCTGGGAGAGCTCCTGGATCTGGGAGAGCTCCTCAATCTGGGAGAGCTCCTGGATCTGGGAGAGTTCCTGGACCTGGGAGAGCTTCTCAATCTGGGAGAGCTCCTGGATATGGGAGAGCTCCTGGACCTGGGAGAGCTCCTGGATCTGGGAGAGCTCCTGGACCTGGGAGAGCTCCTGGATATGGGAGAGCTCCTGGACCTGGGAGAGCTCCTGGATATGGGAGAGCTCCTGGATCTGGGAGAGCTCCTGGACCTGGAAGAGCACCTGGATCTGGGAGAGCTCCTGGACCTGGAAGAGCACCTGGATCTGGGAGAGTTCCTGGACCTGGGAGAGCTCCTGGACCTGGAGGAGCTCCTGGATCTGGGAGAGCTTCTCAATCTGGGAGAGCTCCTGGGTCTGGGAGAGCTCCTCAGTCTGGGAGAGCTCCTGGTCTCTACCTTTGGTGGAGAAAAGGAAAAAAGGAATCTGAGGAAGGGTAGGATTTGGGTTTCCTTTGGTTTGTTCTAAATTTTTTATTGCAGGCACAGATTGTACCAAGGAAGGTGTTCCAGGCCAGGATGGAGCACCTGGGATGGTGGGAGGTGTCCCTGCCCATGGCAGGGGGTGGAATGAGATGATCTTTAAGGTCCCTTCCACCCCAAACCATCCTCTTTAAGAAAGGGTGCAGCAACCATTGTGGACCTAGCAAATCACAGGTTTATCAGTTTCCCATAAGTGAGAAGAGGAAGATGTTTTGATTTTCAGAAAGGCTTTGGACCTCCTCAGATGGTGGTCTTGGTGCTGAGCAGAGGAATGGCTTGAGCTGGCACAGTCCTTAAATTTGCAGGTGGGAGGGAATGGAGGTTCACTGCAGGGTGGAGTCTGTGTGTAAAATAATTCTTGTGCATCAACAAAACAGTGTTAGTGCAGGTGATGCGGCTGAAAGCTGTCAGCTGTTCTCTACAGGCCTTTATCAAGATTAATCAACCAACAAGCCCAAGGCAGGCAGCTCTGGGAGAAGACTTTCCAATGGAATTTTTCCAGAGTCCAACTTTTCTGTAGTTTCTCCATTTACTTAATTGCTTGGGTTAGTGTCTTCTGCAGGTTAGTTGCATTTGATTTGGATTTTATGATTTAGGTGACACTTATTTGAATCAAAAATACAACTTTATGGCTAGGCTAGAGTGCCATTTTGCATTTAATTTACTAACTGCAAGGAAGTTAAAAAGTTTTAAGAAGTATTGGAGGGGGAAAAAATCAAGGAAGACAGTGTGGGAGAATTTATTTTATTACAGTGCCAGCAACTACTTAACACATACAAATTATGAAATGTATCTGGTAGTGTAGATAATGTATCTTAAAGCATCTGGTGTTTAGGTTCATGGAGAGCTCTACTTAAAATCAGAAATGCATGTTTTATGGCAGATTAGCATGTCCTCAGTGTGTAACCAGTTCACTTTCTGGAGTTACTATGCACAAATATCAGTAGTATATAATGCCATCGTAAAGCAAAGTGCATCCAGGTAGAATTACTGAGCCCATCATAAATAAATATGGTGCCTTTCTTCATCATCAGTATTAAAAGCCATGTGACTTCTTTATTGTCACAAGAAGAGGGTGATATTTAAAGCGTTATCAGTCAGAGATTTGGGTTCTTGGGTGTCCTTGGTTTGTCTGAAGTTGGGCATCCACCCAATAATACTTTTTATTTAGCACCACAGCAGAGTTAAACACTTGTGTCGGCCCAAAGTTTTAAGAGATGCTGCCAAGAACATCTAAACCTCTATTAAGGAAATATTTTTAATGAAAATATAAGATTTTAATCAGGGAAAACATTAGAAATAATGAGAAAGGGACATCTGCATTGCCACTCACCAACGTGCCTGGGTCACCTGCCCCTCCACAGCTGGGTGGCAGTGGGATGAGAAATAAATTATTTCATGGAATCCCAGGATGGTTTGGGATAAAAAGGACCTTAAAACACAACCTGTGCCACCCCAGCCAT
>NC_133825.1:49443687-49458687 GCF_047830755.1 Zonotrichia albicollis
TACTAACGCAAGTTAAATTGAGACAATAATGCTGAAACTTGCATTGTGGGATTAGGAGAGTACTTGAAATGCTGACATCGGCATCTCCTGGAAGCGCGCCTGTCTTCCTTTCAATTCCTGTTTATACTTAATGACCTCAAAATTTGTATGTCGTTAACACCGCGTTCTGAAGTGGGAGAGAACAAGGTTTGGGAGGGAGAAGATTCCCTGCCTTCGTTGACTTTTGTCTCTCCTGGTGATTGGGGGGCTGGCGGGGGGCCCCGGGGGCCCCAACCCACCCACCCAACCCCGTGGCCGCGTCCAAGTCAAGCCCCATAAAAATTTGATGCTCAGATCAATATTGTGGCACCCAGGTAATTAAAGTGGGTTTGTTTATTTGGCTCCTTATAAATAAAAAGGGCTTAATACAGACTAATTACACTGAGCCCTTCGCCTACCGTAGGATAATAATGGCGGCAATTTAAAGTGATATTAAATGAGAATTAATAAAGGAATATTGAGTCACTTTGACTGCATTAAGCTGCGTGAAATGATTTCTTATCTCAATTTAACTTTCTGTCCACAGTTTAATGATTGATAAGCTTGGAATTTTTATAGAGGTAATCTAAAACAATATTTGATTGCTATGTTGAATTAATAACAACAAGCCCCTTTTTCTTGTTTATCAGCACATCGGGAGAGATGCTCCCTTTCACTTTAATGATGGTAATTTGTATAACCCTTCTGCTGGATATTGTGCTTAGTTTATGCATCTAAATGATACTTTGACAATATTTTAATTAGTTTTGCAAAAAATGCGTATTTTCTGGGCAGTTTGTACTTCTTTGTAACATGTGAGATTTGTGAATTATTCCAGGAGAACGAAAGCAGGTGTAAAAAAAGGTACAAGTCAGCTTCAATGGAAAATTGAAATCACCCTTAAATTCTGAAAGGAAGATTGTTAATCATGATCCTTTAAGATCACCCCTGGAGAGCTGCATGGCAGAAGGAAACACTGGTTTGAATGTTCCAAATCTGAACATGCAGTGGCCTGGATTTACTCCCCAAAAACTGTTTATCTGCCACCAGTTCCTGAGGCAGCCTGTGCTGGGATAAACCCCTTCAGTGGGAGAGGAAACTTCTCAGAGGCACTTTTAAACTCTGAAGGGGCCAAAAGGCAAAGACACAGATTTTGGGTGAAATCTGCTTCATCTGTGCAATTATTGCATTTAAATACAATTAAGTTCTGGTCCTTTGTTGCAGCTCCTTGTGTCTCGTGTCCCACCCCATTAGCACCCCAGCCTCCTCCGAGCTGCAGGGCAATGCAGGTGGTCAGGACCTCGTCCTGAGCCCTTTTTTTTACATCTGTATAATAAATTGCTGGTATTTTTCAATAATTTCTGTCTCCAAAATGCCATGTCAAGCCTCCCAAGGAGCCCACCAGTGTCCCCTGGACAGCTTCTCACCACGGGCCAGCGTGAGTTGCTGATGAAATTACAGGTGCAGGGAAATGCAGAATTAGAAATATATCTGATGTTGCAATACTTGTGAAGCTATAGCTTTGTTGATGACAGGACAATTCCGTTTTTGACAGTTTAATTTACTGTTGCCAGTGGACAAGAGCAAAAGGAGAACGTGGGGTTAGGCACCTGCCCCCTCGTGCTGTGTTTCACATGGTGGGTTGCAAAATCATGACTCCCTCAACCTGTCGTGCTCAAATGAGAAGGTTTTCAGCTGGGGAAATGGAATACATCAGTGCAGGTAATATTGCCTGACCTCATAAAACAAAAGGAAAAATTGCAGATTCTGACAGCCATTATGAATCTTGTATCAGCATCCAAACAGCTCCGAGCTGAGGCACGGTGCATGTTTGTAAATAGGAAAAAAAAAAAAAAAAATCCCAGGCTCGCCGCGTTGACTTGCAGTACGGAGCAAAAAAATGACTTGTCAGTAATTCGTTGTGGGATGTTAAAGAGGCTGTTGGGTTTGCTGGTTCTCTCCACAGCCAGAGTTTAGCCTGGAGCAGCAGGGAAATGCTGCTCGCCGAGGTGGTCTCGGCTCAGCCACGGGCTGGGGCGGCCGCACGGGGAAACAAACGCATATTTTAGGCAGGCTGGGTTGGTTCAGAAATCCCCGAGCCTTTTTAATGGGCACGCCGTAAAAGTGCACGCTCTCCTCCTATTAAAGCAGATAATTTTGGTTTTGAAAGCCTTTGAACTGCAGTATTTTCTTGAAAAACATGGCAGGAGGGCTGGAACTATGTGATCTTTAATGTCCCTTCCAAGCCAAACCATTCTCTGATTCTATGAAATACCCAAAGTGTTACAGTGTCAGACTCTACACCCAATTACAATTTTATTTCTATTAAAAGAAGGAACTCTATTGAGTGTAGTTCTTTCCAATTTCATGTTAAAGTTTCCTTTTCTCTTGATTTCTTGACTACTCATGTTTTTTCTTATTTGATGGTGTACCTTGATCAGTCTTGTTCTTCCTTGGGCTTCCTTGCGTTCAGTATTTCAGAAAGTTCTGAAAATGAGCATTATTGCAGTGATTTGGTAAGGCAGGTAAATTAAGGAAGGAGTCAGTCATTAGAAATTAGACTATTTGTGTACTTGGAATGCCTGGAATTCTTGCTTTCACTGGTTGGGCTGTATTTGATAATAATATCCTGGGGAAAGTCTGTTAATCAGATTAATTTAATATGCTTTCAGTGACTATTTTTAAGTTTGAAATTCCTCTTTTCTGTAGTGAAAGAGCTTTTTATACATTAAAATCTTCTTGATGGCTCCTGAGGCAGCAAAGGCTTTACTGATGGTGGCTTTCAGTCACGCCTAGGCCAAGGTGCTTCTTCCTTTACCCTCAGAGGCGAGGCTGTTTCTTCCCATGTTTTTCTGTGCTATAGAGAACCACTTTTAATCTATAACAACAAAACTTCATCTTCTGCATTGCCTCCTTTTCCAAATTCTCTTTAGTGTGGGTGGTGGGTGTAGCTTTGGTGCTGGACCACGCCGTAGCATCACCTGGGGATGCTGGAGAGCCTTGCTCTGACTTTTTTCTCTCTCTCCTTGGGGAATGCAAGCTCTCTGTGCCTGGGCTAATTGGGCTGGTGTATGTGTGGGCAGGTTATCCTCTCACGCCGGCCCCGAGCTGATATTTACCCAGGGCCCCTCCTCGCATGGAGCCCGGCGCTCCCGCGGCTCCCGCGCCGCCGTGTTTGCTGGAACTCGAGTGCTCTTGAATTAAATTGCAGCTCATGAATAGCAGGAGAGTGAGTGCTGGGCTGCTGAGGGGAAGGGAGGCTGGTGGGGCAGGCAGGGCCAGCAGCAGCCAGCAGCTCCCTGTGCTCACACCCAGCCACGGGACAGGGAAATAAGGGAGTGAGAAACAGTTTGGGAAGGTAAATCTGGGAAATGAGCCTGGCAAATTACATTTCAATATTTAATTTTTTTTCTTTGTGAACTGGAGATCATAAAAGCATCTGAAATACTGTCTTTTTTCATTCATGAGGGCTGTTTATTCATGCAAGGTGAAATATCTACATAGAATGACAGAATGTTTTGGGCTGGAAGGGAACTTAAACCCCACCCAGTGCCACCCCCTGCCATGGGGTTCTTCCACTTTCTTCTCTTCCACTATCCCAGGGTGCTCCAAGCCTCATCCAGCCTGGCCTGGGACACTTCTGGATGTGGGTACTGATGACCTCCATGGTCCTTCTTCTCTGGACACACTCCAGCAGGTTCATAAATGAATTTATATATAAATTTGAGTGGCTTGAAGGACTTTTACTACTACTACTACAAAAAAAAAAAAAAAAAAAAAAAAAACAAAATCCAATCCTGTGAAAGAAAATATGCATTTGAGTCCAAGTATTTGAATACATATAAGGTGCTCAAATTCAGTGAGACACATGGTAGATTAGATGGAAAGGTTATCCAACAAAACTGAGCGCAACCCAGCAAGATTGAAAAACATTGAATTGCAGGGTGTAAAAAGCGAGATTTCCTATTCAAATACTGATATTTTAGCCACCCAGGTATTAAAAATGTCACTCTAGTCTACAGCCAGCTCTGCCACCAACAGCAAACATGAACTTTCTACATCTGCTCAGAGGTGGCAACTCCAGATTCCCTCATTAATTTAAGCTGATGTGGCTTTTGAGGTAATTAAAGCACAAAGATGGTGACACAAAGGAAGGATTAGGGTTGGAAATACCCTGTTATTAACTTGTGCCTGCATGTGGCTGCTCCTCAGGGCAGCCTCAGTGAGAGTTGCCCATGGGCAAGCCAAGGGTTGGGGATCTCAACCAGCTTTGTGGTCACTGTGTGGGGATGGAGAAATCATGAAACTCAAATTATTGTGGAGAAAGAAAACAGGAAGGAGATGGGATTCTTGTAGGTTCAAAGGCAATTAAAAATAGAGAAGGTTCACTGTGTTACAGTGAGGGGATAAGGAGGGCACTGGGCACCTGAAGGAAATTTGCACTGAAATTTTTTGCAGTGACGTTTGCAGCACCTGGTCACAATTTTTTAGTGATACTGCGAAAAATCTCTGCAGTTGTTCTTTCACATAACACTACTAATTGTAACAGGGCTGTGGCACTTTCTGTATTTGCAGCTATTAATAAGTTGCTGTTCCATTAATTACCATTTCATGTCTCCTGTTGGCATGAGCAAGCCCCGGCTGAAAACACGACAAAGATTTTGGGCTGCTTTAGAAAGATGTTTTTTTGAAACAGAAATAAACTCTGACTGAAAAAGCTACTCTTAAAAAAATGTTTTCAGGGCGTGCAAAACCCCCTCTGGCTGACAGTGGTGCAGATTAACGAGAGGCAGGACATCCCTTTCCCCTTCCATCCCGTTTCACATTACGGGGTGCCCGTCGCTCTCCCTCTTGGCGGCTGAGATGGTTTTGCAGAGGCCACCTCAGGTTTCTCAGCTGTTCAGTGCCTTTTGTGTGAGACTGTCAGCGCCCGAGCCCCGGCCATGACATGCACAGACCGGCTGGTTTTTCTCCTTCAGCTCAGCGCCTCTGGACAGCTTCTCTTTCTCTGGCAGCCGCTTCAACCTGCTCTGTCTTGTCATCTTCGAGTTCAATATCTGCTGCTCTGAAGGAAAAAAAATGGGATGGGTTGGACCATTGTATTTGGTCTTTTGACCCTCCATGTTGCCCATGAGCAGTGAAGGATAACTTTTGACAAGCCATGTCAGATGTGACAGGCAATCTAGTTGGGTTGAGTGGAAATGTGCTGTACAAGTTTGAAGCCTTAGTTGGGGGCATTTTCCTGGTGTTCAGTGCATTTAAATTGACACCAGACCTCAGTGTTGTTCCTTGCAGAGCTCCGCATTTCCAAAGCGTGCGGTTTTATCAGCTCAAATGAAAACCTTTCATATGCATTTTGCATCTCATTCCACCAATCCAAGGCAATATAGCCCTTCCCAGGGTTCGTTTTCCATCCCTCAGGAATGCACATTAAATTTAGTTTTCATCTACGAGGATGTTTGATTTTTTTTTTCGTGTAGGAGGTTATGTTTTACCGTTCCATGGATTTCTGTCTTTCTGTGGGTCACCTGAGTGTGATGTGATAACACAACTCCACGCACATCATTGTGCTAGAAGTTGCTGAATATTGCAAATTATTCAAAAAGCATTAAAGGAGCCTCGCTAAGCTTCAAAGTGCTTTTATTTCCAATTAATTATTCAGAAATGTTGATAGTAGAACCTTTGTGGGAAGCACATTTTCTGCGCCGCTACATAGGCTGCAGTCGAGATCTGTTCTTACTGTATCCCTTCATTAATGGGTTGTGATATGCAGTTCCTCTTTTATTTAAATTAATTCTCATTATGGATGAGAAAAGCTGGCAGATAACATCCTCCCTGGTAGCCAGCAGTGGTGGTCTGGCTTGTTCTGAGTTTCCTGTCTCTGTCCTGCTGCGAGCATCCCTCGTGCTGACCCTGTGCTGCCAACGGCTTCTCCAGGGCACATCTCCTCTGACCCCGCTTGGATCAGCCCAGGGCTCTGCTCAGCACAGAGCTCTGATGGGCAGCAGCCAGAAATTGCATGGAATCCCCTTTGGGATGTCCCAGCTGCTCCAGCCTGAACTCCCAAGCAGTGCCATCGTTTCCATCATTGCTGCCTTGGTGCTGCCTTTCTTCTCCCCTCTCTGGTGTCACAGAATCCCAGAATGATTTGGGTGGGAAGGGACCTTAAAGCCAAACCCATTCCATCCTTCTGCATTGGCGGGGGCACTTTCCACTGCTCTGAATCCTGTCCAGCCTGGCCTTGGGCACTGCCAGGGATCCAGGGGCAGCCACAGCTGCTCTGGGCACCTGTGCCAGGGCTGCCCACCCTGCCAGGAGCAATTCCCAATTCCCAATATCCCATCCATCCCTCATGTCTTTCAGCTGTGGGGGAAAACCATCTCCATACGTCGTTGGCTTTATGTCAACTTCTGAGTCATTTAGGAAACAATATTTGAAATGGTTTAAGGACATTATTTATTACTATTATTACTATTACTATTACTATTACTATTATTATTATTATTGTTTTTAGTAGTAGTAGTAGTAGTAGTAGTAGTAGTAGTAGTAGTAGTAGTAGTAGTAGTAGTATTGTATTACTATTACTATTATAAATTTTATTTTCTATGTGAATAGTTTATATTTGCCTTTAAGGTAAGGTATATTTGCCTTAAGGTCCCTTCCAACCCAAGCCAGTCTGTGATTCTGTGATTGTAGCTTTGCTTCTGTTTTTGAGATGGAATGAAATGTAACAGCAAGAAGAGCACTTTTCTGCTGGTGCAGGCCCTTTCAGTCTTGCCAGCAAGGTGACACTTTTGGCTGATGATTATTTTTCCCCAAATATAACTGATTTGTTTATTTCTTTCTTCGTACTAGATGTGATTTTCCTCATAAACCATCCCCGTGTGAATTAAAAGCAAATTTGACTGGTGGTCAGTTAAGTCTTTAAAACAAAAAAAAAAAAAAAAAAGACACAGAGCAAGCAGTTGGCAATAAACTTGTCCTTTTTGGCACCTGGAATAAAAACAGTAACATAACAGTACCTTTATATAGCACATAAAAATATAATTCAGGATAAGAATTCAGAGGTCATGGCAAATGGTTACCTAAATAACTCTAGGGAGTTAAAATAGTTTGCTTATACAAAGATAAGGTGATATTTTATGCAGAAAGCCCATGTGTGGTTCCAAGGCCTGATGGTTTTATACGCAGTAAAACAACTTTGAAAACAACGTGCAGAAAAAGTTAGAGAAAATAATTTTTGCAGATTGTAAAATGTAGACATGGAAACTTGGGAGGTGATTCTGCTCCACTTAAAAATGTCCGTCAGCCTTGGCTTTAATTAGTACTTTGTGGCTGGATTGTTGCTGACCTACAGCTTCCTTCGTTTCTTTGGCCACACATTGTTGTAAACCCAAAAATGAAGTTTCTTGTAGGACTTGTGGTAGAGCATTTTGAAGGTGTAAAATCTGCAGGGGCTGGAGATTTTACATTTGGCTGCCAGATTGAGGCTCCTCAGGGTCTTCCTCTGTACCCTGGGCTGTATCCACAGCTCCAGGTCCTGTTAACTGGAGTTTTACTCAGATTCCTCCAAACAGGCTCCTCTTGCTCCTCACCACCTTCCAGGAGAGGTTGTCCATGGGATGGATTAAAACTCAGGGGTCCTGGGGCCAGTTTATGTGGCCATTCTTTAGGAACAGCAATCTTTGCCCTGTCTTGGCTGGCAAAGCTATTGAAAATTCTTACAAATCATAGAATCCCAGCCTGGGCTCGGTTGGGGAGGCCCTTAAAGCTCATCTTAAAGCCATGGGACACCTTCCTTTACACAGGGTTCCTCCAAGAAAATGTGTGGTTATATATAGAATATGATTATATTGAATTAAAATAACAGGCAGCATTAAGGGACTGGGAACAAGCTATGGAGGGACAGGATAAGAAGTGATGGCTTCCCAGTGCTAGAGGGCAGGGATAGAGGGGATATTGGGAATTAGGAATTGTCACAGGTGCCCAGAGCAGCTGGGGCTGCCCCTGGATCCCTGGCAGTGCCCAAGGCCAGGCTGGACACTGGGGCTGGAGCACCTGGGACAGTGGGAGGTGTCCCTGCCATGGCTGGGGTGGCACAGGTTGGGTTTTAAGGTCCCTCCCAACCCAATCCATTCTGGAATTATATAATTTAAATTCATTTGTTCCATATTTTGACATGGCTTTCCTTGACCCTGTGGATTTCACATCAAAATTGATGTTTGCAAACACACTTGAAAACCAACACTAGAAGCAAACCAGCAAGAAAAGCTCTCTCCAAAAGCAAAGGTCATTGGTTTTGCAGAGGGTTGGGCTTTGCAGGAGGAGATCCAGCAATGTTTTCTCCTTTCAGCTCTAAAAGTGTCGATTTTGATCTGAAAGCCTAATTTCTCTCATCAAGGAGTTAAGCACTGAGTTAAATTCCATGAGAACATATTTAAACACACTGCAAGATGTACCCAGTACATTCCCCCTAACGCCCATAATAATGTGGCCGTCCAGGGCTCCGGGCATTGGGGCTTTTCATTTACATTGGCTGACCTCAAATTGGATGTAAGTTTTTATATATCCAAATTAATGCATTTGTTCTCCATCCGTAGAGGGACCCTGGTGAGCAGGGCTTGGCCCTGGTCTCCAGCTGCAGGCAGATGTTGCTGGTGGTGGGAAGGAGCTTTTGTGTGCCCTTTCCATGGGGTGCAGGTGGGGAGGGTCTGCCTGGGGAAAATTCTGCTTCACATTTTGGTCCAGATCCAGCCCTTCAGCGCTGGTGCAACCACTGAATGTAAAATAAATGGTTTTCCTTGGCTCTAGGGAAGTATTTCTGCTTTGGTGGACGGCAGGGAAATACAGACCAAAGCTGCTTTTCCCAGCTCCTTGCCCCACATAAATAACTTAAAAAGAGAAGTCTTGGGAGACCTTGGCTTGTTTCTCCTTGGCTGCTTGTGTGGAGGAGAGGACAAGACTTTGGACAAGCAGTGCTTCCACAGCTGGAATCAGGGTTCACATATTTGTGGGGTCTCCTCTATCCATGTAGTCGTGGTCATGGTGGCCACCTTGTTGTGTTCTCCTTTAGCCATCCTGGATGAGTTTTTCTGCTAATGTAGAGTTCTTCACTGGGTAAACTGTACAATCATAGAGCAGTTAAGGGTGGAAAAGACCTTCAAGATCATCAAGCTCAGCTGTCAGCCAGCGCCATGCTCACCATTAAAACATTTGTGAACACTTCCAGGGATGGTAACTCTACCACTTCCAAGTGCCAGTGATTTACACCCCTTTCCATGAAAAACTTTTCCTAACACCTCATCCAAACCACTAAGCATCCTTCCTTCCATCTCAGAAGTTCAAGCACACCAGTTCCTGAGCAGGATGGCTATTGTATTTGCTAAATAACATCCTTGCATTATTACCTGATCCTTGTGTTCTACGACTGCAAAACAAGATGGAAACCAGCAGGAATTTCCCCATGGAAAGGGTGCTCAGGCTTTGGCAGGGAGGGACCAGGGAGGTTTGGAGTGCCCATCCCTGGGCAGGGAGTTCCTGGAGGTGGCACTCAGTGCCCTGGGCAGGGGACAAGGTGGGGATGGGGCACAGCTGGAACTGGATGATCCTGGAGATCTTTTCCATCCGAAATGATTCTGTGCTTCTGTTCCGTAGTTCTGTGAAATAAATTCCCTTTAATTTAAGGCAGGTTATCTCTAGCTGCTGCTCTGTCCTTCCTTTCCCAGCCCAGCTGTGCCCCTGCTCCCCAGCCACCAAGGAGCAGCTTGTCCTGCTCCTGCAGCAGCTCCTGTGCCACAGGGGGGCTGCGGAGGCTCCCCAGCATTGTCACCTGGTGTTGGGGACCAGACAGAGCCTGGGGACAGAGGCTGCAGCCCCAGGATGTCACCCAGCAGAGGCCTCTCCAAACACCCCCTCCCTCCCTGGGCATTAGCAGTGCTCCCTGCTTTGGCTCCTGTATAAATATCTGCTGCATTTCCACCAGGAGTTATTGCTGTTATATATTTTACAGACACTTTACTGTCATCTAAGTGGTTTATTTTATTCCCACAGCTAGGAGAAAACTACAAAAGGAATTTTGTAATCTGAATGTGATTGTGGGCAGAGAGTAATGTTTTGAAAAGGAGCTGAGAGTAAATTATATCAGTGCTTTATTGTGTTTAAGGAGACTTTTCTATTGTGCTAGGAGTTAACATTAGTTCTCAAAGTTATTAACTGGATGTGGTTTTATTATGACTGTGTGTTTTGTCAATATATGACTTTTTTTGTTAGGCTTTTCGGTGCCAGTTCGGCTGCAGCTTTGGCACCCTCCAAGTTTAAATATGTAAACTCAGCTGGTGTTGAAAGTTTGTTTAGCTTTGACTCCCTCTCCCATGCAGCAGAGAAAGTAACCCTTTTTTTATCCCTGCTAGGCTATTTATAGAGGGAGTTTCTCCAGGCAGGCTGCCTTACTCCGGGTTGTTTTGGCAAATCCTGTTTGGAGAATGAGACCCCAAATATTTGGAGATGGCTTTTAGGTGGGGATGGAAGTTGTGTGGCTGAGGTGACCTTTCATGCCACCTCTGGGTGGGTTTTTGGCAGGAGCTTTGATGTGAGTGACAGAGATTTCACACTGGAGGTGGGGTTGGAGCCCATGGTGCCACCACAAACACTGGTGGCATCACTGGTGCCACCACCCCCAGCCTGAAGCTGCTCTCCAAAATGCTCCAAAGAACACTTTTAAATCATAGATATAGAATCACAGAATATTTGGGCTTGGAAGGGACCTTAAAAATTATCTCATTGCATGGGCAGAGAGTGTATATAACTGTAAGTTATATATCAATTGCCAGCACATGGCATCGTGTGTCTGAGTTTTCACATTTTTCCTACTTTTGAAGAAGACATTAAAGCCTCTACCTCTAGAGAAAAATAAATAGGTTTTAAAAGGATAAGTTTTGAAAAAAAAAAAAAAAAAAAGTTAAATTCTCAAATCCAGGCATCAGAATAATGCCTCCCCTTACTAAAGAGAAGTGTTGGAGGTTGGAGGGGGCTTGGAGCAGCCTGATCTGGTGGAAGCTGTCCCTGCCCATGGCAGGGGGTGGCCCTGGGTGGGCTTGAAGATCTCTGCCAGCTCAGAGCATTCTGTGATTAATTGCCTTTCACTAATTCTGTAAGGACACCATATGGCTGTCAGGAGTTCCCCACCTTCTCCCACGGCATCATCTCCAGTCAGCCTTCACTGCTGCCCCAGGTTTTCCTCAAGCCATTCTGAAGATGCGTTTGTTTTATTTTGTTTTAGTGTTTATCTCCCTGTCTGAGCACACAGTAAACCCCCCTACACCTGCAGGGTGGATTTACTGGGCTCTTCAGTATTAAACATAAAATGCAAGGATGGGCCACGTAAAGTAAAAATATTCCGTGGCATGTGCAGAAACATGGTTGATAGAGCAGAGGGGCTGCTCCTGAGCCAAGTGAATGCCATCCATGCCGAGCCCAGTAGATCTCCATTACTAAATAAAGTGCTCTCATGAAGCCTAATGTGTTCCTGTGAATTACTCCATTACCTGGCAAGATCCATGTGGAGGTGGCTGCTCACGCTGCTCCTGGCCAAGCTGGTGGCTGTGCCTCAGAGTTTGTAATTAAAGCCAGCCACTCATTTTTCTCAAATGTCCACTGCAAGGTGTAGGTTAGTTTAAGAATATATTTTGAAGTGTCAGGAACAAACCTCCCTCGCTATCCTGTTTTTCCCTGTTTTCTTTCTCTGTGAACGCTGCTGTGGGTGCAGGCACTGTGGACAGGCACATGGAGGAGTTGCTGTATTTTAGGAGCTCTTCTGCCCTGTGATTTGCACGGATGTGTTTTAATTAAAGAATTTAGCTGGTGTGGGACAGAGGGAACAACCAGGGCTGGGACCACAGCCCAGCACAGGGGGATAACCCATTGCCCCCAGTGCTCCTCTGGCTCGGGAGAGCAGAAATAAACACATTTCATTCTCACAAATTCACTTCAGAACAAGAAGAAGAACAAGTTTCTTTCTTCTTCAAGAAAGAAAGAAGAACCTAAGAATTATCTCCTTGTACCTAAATCTTAATTCATCAAAATTATTTTGGTTTCTGATTTTTTCACATAAGCTGCTTAGACCTTATCCCAGCTTGTTGTGCACTGGATTTATAATGCACACCAGTCCAGCCAATTCCAATCAATTCAACCAAACATTGGAAAACCTGGAGGTACAATGCCATCCCAGTAGGCAGCTGGTATTTGAAGTTCATCTTACTGGCATTAAAACACAAAGATTGGGATTTCCAGTTCACATTACTGCAGAACACTATTTCCCTCTGAGCTCCCTGTTGCCCTTGTAACCAGGCAGTAAAAACCCTGCTTAAATTTTTTAAAACTTTTCTTGGTGTCCACCTTAGACTCTGTTAATGTAAACTGTATTTCCCTGGTTTTTTATGAGATTGTCACAGCAAAGGTATATAAAAATCTTGATAAAGTCAGTATATATTTCCCCTACTGCTGCCCCCCCTTATCCATGAGGCCAATTATCTTGTCAAAGGAAAAGATTAGATTTGTTTGGTGGTTTATAACCTTATGAACCTGAGATGCTTATAAATATTTTAATAATTTGTTCCATTATCGCTCCCAATATCAAAGTTTGACTGGTCTATAATTTCTCCCTGTCTCCTTTTCCCCCGGCTTTGTAAATCCTCAGGGAGCTCGTCTGTGCTCCAGGAGCTGTCAGAGATGGTCACTAACTCTTCACTGCTTCATCCTGTTCCAGTGAACTGTTACACCAGCAATTAGGAACTGGAGCCTGGTTTCAGGATAAAGTCCTGGGGCATCCATAAGGTTTATTTATGGCAACGGTGGTTCCTGTTTGGGAAGGTTTAATATTTGTGATCAGAAGCAGCTGATGGATTCTTTCAGGGAACATGAGTGCTTGCAGTGTGTAGATGTGTGTGTAACTACAATTTTTAATCTTAATTTAGGGGGTTGGCTCACATCTCTCACGTGCACAGATATGTTAATAAGGATTTAAAAGTGCATTGTCCAGTAAAACAACACATCAAGTTCAGTTCATGCACCTTCACCTCGGGCTGGTTGCTGTAAATTAAATTTCATCTGGGTCATTCTGTGCAGCCAACATGTCATGCAAAATCCTGTGGTGGAATCATTCTTAACTATTTTGTAAATTTAGGGGATATTTTGGCAGTTTTGGTTGTCCAAAGTACCCACTGAGGCTTGGAGAAACTGAGTGTGGTTTGTAAAGCTGGGTTGTCACTGCCCTTTGTCCTGGGTGCAGATGTTGATCCCCTGGGGCTGTCAGCATCTGGATCCTACAGACCTGAGGGTTTCCTGCCCCTGGAGTCTCTGATGTCCCCACTGCTCTGGACACTGCCCCTGGAGGGGCTGTTCTCTGTTAATATCAGTGTTATCATGTTCACATCCTACCTAATTGTAAATAAATTCAAATACTTCGAAGCAGCAACAAGAGGTGAGGCTGGAAGAGACTCTGAACTTTGCAGGGTGAACAATTGATTTTTTCATTCCTCTTGGTTATGATCTGCACTTGATCATGACCCTCGTGTCTCTCTGGTTTGGATTATTTCTCTTAAGTTTTCAAAATAGCTTCGATTTCTGATTCTTTCACATAAACTCCTTGAACTGTATCTGGGAGTAGTTTTTTGGAGACAAGTCCAGGGGGATGTGGCTGGTGCATTTTCCCAGTTAGGCCATACTGGTGCAGCCTGGTTGGCTTAAGACAAAGAAAAAAAGGAAATACTTATATTCTATAGTCAATCCTGTGTGCTATTCATGTTGAGTATCATTTAGACTTTACCACAAATAAAACCTATGAATATTTCAGTGAAAAATTGCCCACATTATCCTTTAAAATCGGTTTCCCTCTCCATTTGTGCAGCAAAATCTCTATCTTGTCCCAGCACCTCTAGTGCTGCATTTTACTGGGAAGTGAGTCTGTGCACGTGTTTGTGCAAGTATGTTGTGTATCTGCTTAAATAATTAAATTGGATCTCCACTGTAATATTTTGTGCACCACAGTGCGGTGTTTTTATCACAGTAAATACCCCAGCAAGAGCCAGGATATCACAGAAGTGTTGCTGTGTGTGGTTCTATCTCAGCAGAGTTGTTGTAGTCAGTAGTGCAGTGTTAAAACATTTGGTTTAATCTCTTGTTTTAACAAGAGATTCCTAATAACTAAACCATTTTGAATATTAAATACTCCTAGTAATAAGCTTTATTGTGCAGCACCATGTTTTTCACACAGAACAGATTCCTCAGAGATTGAGATGAATGGGTGCAAAGCTTTGTTGTTGTGCAGTTCAGAAGTTCCAACGTGGAGCTGTGACGTTTTTAGGGACCTACAGAAAGGAGCCAGGTTTGTTTGTTGTCCTGCAGGGCTTTAAGAAATGTGTTAAACCCAGGTGCTCCTGCGGAGATGGACCTGGAGCAGAGCCTTGAGGGTCTCTACACCCTTTTTGTAGAACCACAGAATGTTTGGGATGGATGAGACCTCAAGGATGCCCCAATGTCCAGCCTGGTCTTGGGCACTGGGATGCCACAGCAAATCTGGGAATTCCAGCCCATCCCCTCCCCACCCTCCCAAATAGGAATTCCTTCCCAAAAATCCCATCCATCCCTATCTATGGCACTGGGAACCATTCCCTGTGTCCTGTCCCTCCATCCTTATCCCCAATCCCTCTGCAGCTCTCCTGCAGCCCCTTCAGGCACTGGAAGATGGTTGAAATTCTCCCTGAATTTATTCATCTCTGCCCAGGAGGGAGTGGGGTGAAGCATGGGACTTTTCCTGAAGAGGCACAAACCTTCCATGGGATCATCTCTGCCAGGATCCTGCGTTACGAAGCAAAACGGGAGAGAACATTTTTTTTCCCCACAGATCTTTAAAAATGAGTGACTCTTTTAATTTTGCATTGTCAAGAAAAAGACAGAGAAATGAAGTAATATTTTTACTTCAGTGAT
>NC_133825.1:49463687-49471187 GCF_047830755.1 Zonotrichia albicollis
GTGTTTATTTTTATCATGCCTCCATGAAACGTCGGCCCGCTGGCCGCGCCGGTATTAAAATCATTTAGCTAATTTGTGGGGGGATGTGTTCTGGTGTGCCAGAAGGTGTTTATAAGGAGTAAATTTAAAAAAAAAATTGAAGGATAAAAGGCTCATTTTGATCACATTTAATCTTGCAGAAAGTATTTCAAAGAAACACTCAAACACTAGAGGTAAATGGAAGGGAGATGATGCTTTTATTGCCCAGTTAGGTAAATGGTGTTGCGTTGATTATTGTGGGCTGTCATATCATTGGCACATAAAAGGTTGGTGGGAAATGGTCTCATCTGAGGGAATATTTTCTGTTTGCATTGCAATAATCTGTATGGCACATATCGTATGTGAAAGGAATGAGCAGCAGGTCTCTCCTACAGCACCTCTTCAGGTCTGTAATTAAATCAGTGGTTTGATTAACAGCACCATTGCTAACCATGTAAAAATGATGACTAGGTTTTACATTATTTTTATTTATTTATTTTTATTTTAATCAGGTTTCTTTTTTTTAAGGAAAGAGAAATAGGGATCTGGCTGAGGATGGTGTTCTGGATCCATGGGATCTGTGATGGGAGCTGGCAGCAGAGCTGGGGAACATCCACCTGCCCTCCACCCTGGGTCCCATACAGAACTCTTCCCGTGGCTGGTTTTGGATGAGACCTGGGGAAAAAGCTGATTTTAAAAGGGAAAATCAGGGCTGTTTTGATTTTAATGAAAAAATGGATTTTGTTAAAATCATTTTAACAAAAATGATTTTAACAAAAAAACAGGTGTCAATAAGGAAAAGGCTAAAGAGCTTTTCTGCAGGAGAAAAAACAAAAAAAGACCAAAAAACACACACCAAAAAAAAACGAAAACAAAAACAAATCACCATTTTCGTTTGCAAACATTATCATCCATAACGATGGGAAGAACAGTGAAAGATATACAATGAAAAGTGACAAACCTGATACTCCCACAACAAAAATCCTGTTTAAAGCGAGACAGAAGAAAAGCAAAGTTTGATGAAGATTACTGAGTAAAGGAAAAAAAAATTTAAAAAAACCAGAATAAAAACCAGCAGGTGTGAGGCGCTGTGCGTGCCTGTGCCGGTGTGGCGGCTGTGGCCGTTCGTATGCAGGGCAGCGCCGGGGCCCCGGCGGGGCGGGCGGGCCGCGGCCCTCAGCGCCGGAGGGAGGCCGGGCCGGGGTTCCAGTACAGTGGGCCGGGAAGCGGCGCTGACAGCCCGGCCGTCCCCCGGGAGCCCGCTCCGCTGAGAGCAGCCGGGCCTGAGGGGCCCCCTGTGCCATCCTGGGCTGGGAAATGCCAGCTTGGGGACATGGACAGGGGGCTGTGTTGGAGTGCTGGGGAGTGGGGTTTTCAGCAGCCGGGGGTTTGGGGTGAGCATCGCCACTCATCGCCCAGCCAAGCAGGCTGTGCTTAGGCCGGTGTTAATGGTCGCATCCAGGAGGTTTCTAGATTTGATTTGATTTGATTTGATTTCCCTGTCAGAGCAGAGAGTTGTGCTGAAATCCAGCTCCAGCTGGATGTGCAGTCCCAATGAGGAAAGCCAGGCTTGGGTGCAGCCATATCCAGGCAGGATTTGTGAGCATGGTTTGACTCAGACCTGGCGTTCCTCTGTCCTGACTCCTGAGCGTGTTTGTGCCCTTGGGATGTGCCACCTTCATGGGAAAGGCTGGCACCACCTGGCAAACCCCACTGTGACACTGTGGGGCTCTCTGTTATCACCAGAGATGATGGGCAGAGTGTGGAGCCTGAGGCTGGGAGGAAGGATGGAGAGGGACAGTGGGGACACCAGCCAGAGATGCTGCACTGAACACACCAGCTGCTAACAAAGCACCAGGAATGGGCCAGGATATAGAATCCCAGAATTACTCAGGTTGGAAAAATCCTCCAAGATCCCTTCCCCAGCACTGCCATGGCCACCACTGCCCCGTGTCCCCAAGTGCCACATCCACAGCTCTTAATCCCTCCAGAGATGGGGGCTCCACCAGTGCCCTGGGCAGCTGTGCCAGGGCTGGACAGCCATTCCAAGCAGGAATTTTTCTGAATATCAGTAATCTTCATCAAACTTTGCTTTTTCTTCTGTCTCGCTTTAAACAGGATTTTTGATGTGGTGGTTGGTGGCTTTTCATTGTATATCCCTCACTCTTCTTCCCATCAGTATGGATGGTAATGTTTGCAAACGAAAATGGTGATTTGTTTTTGTTTTCCTTTTTATTTTTTTTTTGTCTTTGATTTTTTTTTGGTTGTTTTTTCTTCTACAGAAAAGCTCTTCAGCTGCTTATCCAATTTTTAATTAAATTCAAGACAGCCCTGATTTTCCCTTTTTAAATCAGCTTTTTTCCCAGGTCTCATCCAAAACCAGCCACGGGAAGAGTTCTTTATGGGACCCAGAGTGGAGGGCAGGTGGATGTTCCCCAGCTCTGCTGCCAGCTCCCATCACAGATCCCATGGATCCAGAACACCATCCTCAGCCAGATCCCTATTTCCCTTTCCTTAAAAAAAACCCAATTGCACTGGAGGGACAAAGGATGAGGCAGAGGAAGGGATCACACTTTGCAGAAGGTGGGGTAGGTGTTTTTCCACAGAGACAAAGCCTCTCCCAGCACACTGCACACTTTCTATTCCCTTTTTTTCCTGTCTGGCTTCCCGTGGCATTAAGGCTGATGTGATCGTGCTGTCAGGTCCTTCTCGTTTCCTTTTTTCCAGTTACTCCTGAGTTTGATGGATGGCCTGAGCCCGGTGTGACCAAGGGCTAGGAACATGATTATATTCCTGCAAACCCCAGGCAGGCTGCTGTCCACGAGCAGGACAGCCTGGAGCACCCGTCCCTCTGCGGGGACACAGCTGGGGAGGGCCTTGGTGGACACTCAGTCTGGGGACTGGGGTTCAGCAGGCATCACGTTTAATGAATCTATTAATCTATTAATTGCAATACTCATGGAGCAGCTTCCCCACAGCTGTGGAGGGATTTCCCCACCCCCTTCGCAGCAGGTTCCTGCCCGTGGCAGGTTGATAATCCCCCCAAATATCTCTGTGCTCTTCAGTTCCATCAACCATCCACTGTCTCTTTTTGGTCCTTTTATAAATCCTGGGCTAAATTGCAAATCCCAGCCTAAGTGTGTGTTTGTCCGTCCTATCAATAATGCATCGCCCCCAAGTGTGGAAGGGGGAGCCACAAGTGAAACTGCCCACGGTAATTCAGGGCTATAAATCATATTTTCTGGTGGGTTTGGAGGCTGAGACTGGCTCAGCAAGATGGTTTGTGCCACTTTATTGTGATACTTCAGGAATATTTTTTTATTTGCTCCATTCCTCTATGTGTGTGTGTATATATGTATTTATATATCTATATATATCTTCCTGCTTCCTTTGCAGCTGTCAATAGAGGGTGAATCCTGGACCTGCAAAAACTCTGAGCTTTATTTTAGTAAGGCAGATACATATTGCCTCCTATATCAGGTGTCTTGTATAAAATCTTCAAAAGAAATTACAGTTTTATTTTTGGAAGAGATGCCGAGCTGAGCCATGCATTGTTGTCCACATTTGGGACCTAATTGCGATGCTGATCTGCAAAATATTCTGTGTCCAGTGGTGCATATCTAGGGTTCAACTCGTATTTTCTGTCCTGCAAGTCTGGCCTGAGCTAAAACATGATTTTCAAACAAAATATTAAAAAAGGATAAAAACCAGATATTCTCTTACTGGTATTTAAACCCATCCTGGGGTGTCAGGCTCTGGGGAAAACTCCCTGAGCTCCTGCAGGAGCAGACTCAGCACTAATGGTGGGATCAATGGGTGTTTTCAGAGATGGATATTTTATTTTTCCAGTAGTATTTGCAAGCAAACACTTCATTTATATACTATTTAGGCTTCAAAATTAACATATTCTCTGGCATAAGCACAATTTTCACTTTTATTTTTTAATTTAACTGCTTGTGTTTTTGCAAGGAGGCACCTACTTGTTTCTTAATCCTGGTGGCCAGCTGGAAAGATCCTGATTCCAACAAAATCACAGAGTAGAATCACAGAACCATTAAGGTTGGAAAAGATCTCCAGGATCATCAAGTCCAACTTCCACCTGAATGCCGCCGTGCCCACTAAACCATAATAATATATACATATATATTAAATACTAAATATCTAAAGCAGTCCTGACAGCAGTGATTTCCTCTCACCAGACATCATCCCCAACATTTTCCAAATTAGCAAAAGTTGGACATTTTATTTCCTGGAGGAGCAGGTTGAATCCTTTTGGGGGTTGTATCTACCTCAACCCTTTTTTGTGGCATCAAATTCACCTTAGTATCACTTGCACCTGTCATAGAATCATTAAGGTTGGAAAAGACCTTTCAGATCATCAAATCCAACTCTCAGTCTTTCTGCTGTTATCCCATCCCAAACTGAGGTTATCCCATCCCAGTCACTCTGCTGGGATAATTTCCCACTCAATTTTCCAGTGCAACAGGAAAATGTTGAGAGAGAGCCATAAAAACATCTGGTACAACACATTATTTTAGGGCAATCCACAGGATTGAATCCACCTCAACCCCACTGCAGGAATAAAAAGTTGAGTTTCTAAGGAATGCATATGGAAGGACTTATTTCTGCTGTAAAGATTTCCTGACAAGCAGAAATATAATGCTTTTTGAAAACCTCATTAGAAAATCAATTATATCGTGACACTTAATGTTGGGTTATTTACAAGCGAGATGTCTTGTTGGGAAAAAAACACAATAAAAATTCACACTTAATCCAGAAAAATGGGGGAGCATAAAGAAGAGTTAGGTTGTGTTATTAGCATGTTCAAAGGAGCAATTACCACAAAGCAGAGGGTTTGTGCTCCATCAGGGACAGCAATGAGATCTGATTGTGGAGGGACACAGGGTTTCACTCCCTCAGAGAGAAAAGGGCTGAGAGATTCTTTCAGGGCAGGTAATGATGAGTTTGTTTATTTATGGATTTGTGTTGATGCCCAGTGCCCAGGTCATGCTCCTCCTCTTGATTTTCCTCGTGGAATCATGAAGCTTGGAGAAGATCTGTAAAATCAGCAAGCCCAGCCATCAGCCAGCACCATGTTCAGCACTAACCAGGCCCTCAGATGCCACATCCACACATTTTTGAGCACTTCAGGTGACTCCTTTACTGCCCTGGGCAGCTCTTTTCATGCTTGACCACCCTTTCCATGGAGAAGCTTTTCCCAATATCCAGTTTAAACCTCCCCTGGCACAACTTGAGGACGTTTCCATCTCACAGCCCTTGGTTTCTTTGGGTTTCAATGCCCTCAAAAAGAAAAGCTCAGCTTGGCACCCGGGGAGTGGCTGCTGGGAGGCTGTGGCTGCTAAACCAGCAGCTTTCTTTGGGGGAAAAATGGGAAAACACTTCCAATTCCATGGAATCACTGAATGGTTTGGGTTCATCTCTTTCCACCCCCGTGCCATGGGAAAGGACACTTTCCAAATTTCTGTGCTGCTAATTAGGAACATATGACCTCAACTGTTGATTTTTTTTTTTTTCCCTTAACTGTGACAGTTTTTAGGACTGGACTGTTTTCTTCAAATGGAAAATACTAGATCTGAAGCAGAAAATTTTGTTTGTCATGCAAATGTGAGCAAGATGCAGCTAATCTAATATCCCCTGCATCGTTCACACTGAGGGAACTAGAGAAAAAGGCTAATTTCTAGCTGAAATCCTTGTCTTACATAGCCTGCAATCTGAGTTTGCATCAGATGCAGAACTAATGGTGCTTATTTCCTGCAGAGTTAAACCTAAAATGTGTAACTACAGGCTCATGTGTGTGTTGGTGGCAGAAAAGAATTATTATGTGTTTTCATCTTTCATTCTGCATGATGCCTGTGGTAGTTCACTGTCTGGAGCTGTAAAGTTTCTGTGCTTTCCCTGGTTTTTAATTTAAAAATCCATGGGATTGATACTTTTACTTCATAATGAACAATTGGGCCATGAGAAGAAAACATTTTTGGCAGTAATTAAATCAAGGAAAGGTGACTTGAAACATCGGAGGAGCATTTGGAGGTGAGGCTGAAGGGGCTCCAGGAGAGCTGCAGAGGGACTGGGGATAAGGATGGAGGGACAGGACACAGGGAATGGCTCCCAGTGCCAGAGGGCAGGGATGGATGGGATATTGGGAATTGGGAATTGTTCCCTGGCAGGGTGGGCAGCCCTGGCACAGGTGCCCAGAGCAGCTGTGGCTGCCCCTGGATCCCTGGCAGTGCCCAAGGCCAGGCTGGACATTGGGGCTGGAGCACCTGGGACAGTGGGAGGTGTCCTTGCCATGGCTGGGGTGGCACTGGGTGGGTTTGGGGTCCTTTCCAAACCATGCTGGGATTCCATGAAGACAGGACACACTTGTTTTCCTCCAATTTCAGAATTTCAGGAACCTCCTCAGGGCCAGGATGGAGTGCTAACTACATATTTTGGTTTTCTTTCTTTGTTTTTTTTTGTACTATTATTATTATTATTATTATTATTATTATTATTATTATTATTAACAGTAGTATAAGCAGTACTGTTTTGGAGGTGCTCTGGAAGGGCAAAGACTCCTTCTTGCTTCTAAGAAACTACAGAAGTTTCTGTCATAGCATTGTGAGTGTTTTTTGTTAGTAATAGATGCTTTCCTCCCTCTTTTGACCTCTCTGCTCACCCCTAAAACCACTTTGAATCTGGTTTTCTTCTTTTTCTTACTTTCTTATGAGTAATCAACCTTTGTTTTTTCTTCTGTAAGACTCGAGAAGAAAATCTCAGTGTCAGGCAGGATGAGGGGCAGATAAGACCAACTCTCCTCAAATTCATTTCTTTTGGAGAATTCAGGTATCCCACAGTTGATATTTGTGTGCTGGGGCTAGACTTGACCTGTGAACTGAAAATCTGAGCACCTGAGGACACCTGAAATCTGGTTTTGGCTGAGTTGCCCTCATTCTTTCCCAGGCTGGCAGCAAAGGGGCAGGCCCTGGGTGTCTGGAAAGGAGAAGGAGCAGGTACAAGCTCCTGGCTGCTCCTGAATGGGGAGTGACAGGGCCATTGGCCTTGTCCTCATTTGCCACCATCCCTCCATGCAGGGAAGGTTTCTCCTCCATCACGAAGCTGCTCCTCATTTTCTTCTCAGTGGTGTTGGGTAAAGCAAGGGAGGGTGTGGAAGTGGATGGGGATGGGGATGGGGATCTGGAGGGATTCCTGGGGGGACACTGGGGATCCTGCCAGCATCCCTGGCAGCACTCCTGCAGTGAATTTCCAGACCTTGACATCACAGGCCATGGCAGCTCCTCTCATCGGCAGGGCCCGAGCTGACCACAGGAAAAGGAGCAATAAATTTAGATTATTTTGGCATCTGTAGGTCATTATTGGAATTATAGCAGCTGGCTGCTAGGCCATAAAGTTACTCTGACAGATCATGAATACTGAAAGTACTCTAACTACCCTGCCTTACTCTTATCGTCCTCATTCATT